>NW_015505293.1:829564-836704 GCF_001515645.1 Sinocyclocheilus grahami
GCCGGCATTGTAGTCTAACGTTACTCTCCCAGGATCAGTAAACAGTCCTCCATAAAATGTGCTGCACACATCTGGATATTTGGGTTAAACTGTTTTAGAACAGTGTTGTAAATACAACTTAACCACTGATTTGTAGTCGTGTCCTCTTTTGGAAGACCAAACAAAGTAGTTTCGCTTTCACAACGAAAAACACAGCGGCCTACCGTGAGGGGAAGCCCCAACTTAGCGTGCGCTGAGGCCGGGCTAGAGTGAGCTGAGGCCGGGCTAGCGTGAGCCGAAGCCCCGGCTTAGCATGCGCTGAGGCCGGGATAGAGTGAGCTGAGGCGGCTGGGTCGAGAACGGCGCGCCCGTTCTTGGAATGAGTGGCAACCACATGTGACGAGCCCGGGCTGAACTCCGCTTCGTCCACGGTGAAAGTTGATGTATTCTCTCAGTGACCAGCACAGATCAGCTCTAGGCATGACGAAGCGGATATCGTCCTCTTTTGGAAGACCAAACAAAGTAGTTTCGCTTTCACAATGAAGCACACAGCGCCTTCATGACATGGCTGCAGCATCAACAATACTACAGTGAGAATAAAAGTTACGCTTTCTTTCTTTGCGTGAACATTTGGGCAGCGTTATGCAAATCTTCCCACATAGTGAGGTAGATATGTGGGAGCATGTTAGAACGAGCCGTTTTAGGTAGGTGTGGCTGACTCTGAACTTTTATAAAGAATATCTCTTTGGATTTGAGACTTTAGTCTTTGCAACTTTACAGATCTTCTTTATGCACCAAGAGCTTTTAACACTCCAAAGAGAAAGGAAAAATTGAAATCGCACCATATGACCCCTTTAAGTCATTTTTGTGAATTAACCATGTTATCATACTCCATAAAAACATTTGAGGATAATATTAATCAATGTTTGAAATTCGAAATAGAAATTATATATAATTTAGATATATAAATTAAAATTATACACTACCGTTCATAATAGGTAAGGAAGATTTTATTTCGAAAAAAAAAAAAAGCTTTTATTAGCAAGAACACATTAAATTTAGCAAAATCACTGTAAAGACATTTATAATGTTATTTATATGTTATGTATAATGTTAATATAAGTTTTCTATTTCAAATAAATGCTGTTCTTTTGAACTTTCTATTAATTTACAGAATCCTAAATTTTTTTTTACAAAAATATTAAGCAGTACAACTTTTTTCATTGACAGTTATAACATTTCTTCATTGTATCAGTGTATTAAATTCCATATCTATCTATCAATGTATGAAATTCCATCCATCCATCCATCCATCATCTATCTATCTATCTATCTATCTATCTATCTATCTATCTATCTATCTATCTATCTATCTATCCATACACACACACACACATATGTATTTAACAGCCAAATGAAAAAAAATGTATATAAACCACTATTAGACCATTATCCCTCTCTTCTTACTCTCTAGCAGACAGAGAGTTTGTTCAGCCATGGGGGTGTTGCTTCTATCTCCTAACTCAACTGTGGTCCCTGATCTGTCATTGCCAGCCGGATGAATCTGTCACAGCTCATGTCGCTAAAACAAGGACTGCCTTTCCGCTCATCATGACCTCCACACACTGTTCCAGCATGCCCTGCAGCACCTGACTGTATCTATGTGCTTTCACAGACACGACATGCGTTGAACTCTGAGAGCACACCAATGTCACAGAATGTTAAAGAAAACATTGATCTTCTCGATAGTTCACTCAGAAATGAAAATATTGTCATATATAATGTTAATATAAGTTTTCTATTTCAAATAAATGCTGTTCTTTTGAACTTTCTATTAATTTACAGAATCCTAAATTTTTTTTTACAAAAATATTAAGCAGTACAACTTTTTTCATTGACAGTTATAACATTTCTTCATTGTATCAGTGTATTAAATTCCATATCTATCTATCAATGTATGAAATTCCATCCATCCATCCATCCATCATCTATCTATCTATCTATCTATCTATCTATCTATCTATCTATCTATCCATACACACACACACACATATGTATTTAACAGCCAAATGAAAAAAAATGTATATAAACCACTATTAGACCATTATCCCTCTCTTCTTACTCTCTAGCAGACAGAGAGTTTGTTCAGCCATGGGGGTGTTGCTTCTATCTCCTAACTCAACTGTGGTCCCTGATCTGTCATTGCCAGCCGGATGAATCTGTCACAGCTCATGTCGCTAAAACAAGGACTGCCTTTCCGCTCATCATGACCTCCACACACTGTTCCAGCATGCCCTGCAGCACCTGACTGTATCTATGTGCTTTCACAGACACGACATGCGTTGAACTCTGAGAGCACACCAATGTCACAGAATGTTATAGAAAACATTGATCTTCTCGATAGTTCACTCAGAAATGAAAATATTGTCATAATTTACTCACCACTCATTTACAGCGGCCAAACTTGAATCAGTGTTATTTTAGTATGACTGATATTTACTATAATAGTTTTTGTTAATATTTTGAATTAAATGTTATTTCACATTTTTTGTTTTCACTTTAATTTTAGTAGAAATTTTAGTAATTTTGTAGTGTTTCTGTCATTTTCAAATATTTTTAAGCACGCAGTTTTTTGATATTTTAATTTATTAGTTTGAGTTAATTTAGATTAATTTAGTTCAACTAAATTCAAATTAGAAATGCTGCCTTGTCAACTAGCTCAAAGTAAGTTTAAGTTTTTTACATTTTATTTCAGTTTAATGTTTATTTTATTTCAAAGAATGAAAATGTTTTTATTGCTATATTTTCAGGTTGTTGAGCTCCAAAAAGGACCAAAAAGAAACAATACAAGCATCGTAAAAATAATCCATGTGACTTGTATACTATATTGGGCTATATATGGGTGAGCAAATGATGGCAATTTTTAAATTCATTAATTTATTTAGGTGAACTATCAATTTTAAAAACATACATGATAGCAGTCACTGTAAATAGACTGTTTGGCTCTTGGGAAAAACTGCAGTACGTTTCACCATTTAGGCTACTACTATATGGATCATTATAACATTAGAGACCCATTTCCTCTCTCTCTCTTTCTTTCTCTCTCTCTCTGGATGGATGGATGGATTGAGGTGCTACCACTGGCTGTTCTGTTCAGCGTCACACAGTTATTTTCATCTAAATGTAGACACCAGCCCTTAACCCAACTACACGCTGTCACTGAATATGAGGCCATGCCAACCATGATTAGAGTTAGAGATTTGAGACAACACGTCAGATGCCGATGAGGTCAGCACTAGCGCATGAATGGACAGGCAGAAAGTCCAGAAGAACGATGACGTGTCATTCGCCACCTCATGCCTCAGGGGGCCCTGTCACCCTCGTGTCCTCAAACAAGCCCCTGGCACTGTCTGCTATGGGACACCTTACTGACACGCAGCCCATACACAGAAACACAGTTGCTGATTTGTACCAAGAGGGACAAGGCTGACTCAGAGGTGTGTTTTTTTTCTTCATGTAAACATCAGGATGTGAACATGTGACATTTATACAAGTGGCAAGCTATCTATTGAAACTTTATTTAAAGGGATAGTTCACCCAAAAATAAAAATTCTGTTATTAATTACGCACCCTCATGTCGTTCGAAACCTGTAAGACCTTCATTCATCTTCAGAACATAAATTTAAGATATTTTTGATGGAATTCGAGAGCTTTCTGACCCTGCATAGACAGTAATGCAACTGAAATGTTCCCAGGCCCAGAAACGTAGTAAGGACATCGGTAAACTAGTCCATGTGACATCAGTGGTTCAACCGTAATTTTACAAAGCAGCGAAAATACTTTTTGTGCACAAAGAAAACAAAAATAACTTTATTCAACAAATTGTTCTACCTCTGCACTTAAACAACGCATACGTGTGATGCTGCTGACATAGAACACGCATGCAAGAAGCCTTCGCGCATACGTCATGATACTCTCTATAATGGCGCCCTAGGGTGACGAGAAGGAGGAGAATTGTTGAATAAAGTTCATATTTTGGGGGGGGGGTCAGAAAGCTCTCGGATTTCATCAAAAATATCTTAATTTGTGTTTCAAAGATGAACGAAGTACTCTCTATAATGGCGCCCTAGGGTGACGAGAAGGAGGAGAATTGTTGAATAAAGTTCATATTTTGGGGGGGGTCAGAAAGCTCTCGGATTTCATCAAAAATATCTTAATTTGTGTTTCAAAGATGAACGAAAGTCTTACGGGTTTGGAACCAAATAGTGAGTAACTGATGACAGAATTTTCATTTTTGGGTTAACTATCCCTTTAATATGTTATATTCTGTTAAATGGCATCTTAAGAACATTCATTAGATGTTTTATTAATACCAGATTATAATACAAGTTATTCTAACACCACATACATATAATTGGGGGACACAACATTTTCTTAAAATATAATATGTATTTTTAAAAATCATTTTAAATTCAATTGTGCATGTTAAATAAAATCTATATTCACAATACCATTTTTTTGTGTTAAAAATGTAATATTGTTGCAGTTGCATATTAGGATATCTCTTCGATAGTACCTCTTGAACATACATTTTGTTACTGAAAGTTTTCTCAGTTAAATATGTATTTGTAAACAATAATGTAACCATTAAAATTGTGCACTGAATACATATACACAATCATTTAATAATTTATTGGTATTTCAATTTTATTTTAACAGTTGAAAATTAGAGGGACACTTTTTATCACTGCAATGAATAATGGCCCATATAATGTGAACTTGAAGCAAGTTTTATTTTTAAATGTTTAATGTTTTTGTTTGTTTGTTTCAGTCCTGCCCCATTTGCCACCCCATATAACACAGCAATATTGGAGTTTCTCAAAATTACCTTTCAAAAAGTCGCCCACTATTCTAGTGATAGTATGAAATATACAGTGGTGTGAAGAAATGTTGGCCCCCTTCCTGATTTCTTGTTTTTTTGCATGTTTGTCACACTTTAATGTTTCAGATCATCAAACAAATTTAAATATTAGTCAAAGATAACACAAGTAAACACAACATGCAGTTTTTAAATGAAGGTTTTTATTATTAAGGGAAAACAAAATCCAAAACTACATGGCCCTGTGTGAAGAAGTGTTTGCCCCCCTGTTAAAACTGTGGTTTATCACACCTGAGTTCAATTTCTCTAGCCACACCCAGGCCTGATTACTGCCACACCTGTTCGCAATCAAGAAATCTCTTAAATAGGACCTGCCTGACAAAGTGAAGTAGACCAAAAGATCCTCAAAAGCTAGACATCATGCCGAGATCCAAAGAAATTCAGAAACAAATGAGAAAGAAAGTAATTGAGATCTATCAGTCTGGAAAAGGTTATAAAGCCATTTCTAAAGCTTTGGGACTCCAGCAAACCACAGTGAGAGCCATTATTCACAAAAAGCAAAAACATGGAACAGTGGAGAACCTTCCCAGGAGTGGCCGGCCGACCAAAATTACCCCAAGAACACAGCGACGACTCATCCAAGAGGTCACAAAAGACCCCACAACAACATCCAAAGAACTGCAGGCCTCACTTGCCTCAGTTAAGGTCAGTGTTCATAACTCCACCATAAGAAAGAGACTGGGCAAAAATGGTCTGCATGACAGAGTTCCAAGACGAAAACCGCTGCTGAGCAAAAAGAACATAAAGGCTCGTCTCAGTTTTGCCAGAAAACATCTTGATGATCCCCAAGACTTTTGGGAAAATACTCTGTGGACTGACGAGACAAAAGTTGAACTTTTTGGAAGGTGTGTGTCCCATTACGTCTGGCGTAAAAGTAACACTGCATTTCAGAAAAAGAACATCATACCAACAGTAAAATATGGTGGTGGTAGTGTGATGGTCTGGGGCTGTTTCGCTGCTTCAGGACCTGGAAGACTTGCTGTGATAAATGGAACCATGAATTCTGCTGTTTACCAAAAAATCCTGAAGGAGAACGTCCGGCCATCTGTTCGTGACCTCAAGCTGAAGCGAACTTGGGTTCTGCAGCAGGACAATGATCCAAAACACACCAGCAAGTCCACCTCTGAATGGCTGAAGAAAAACAAAATGAAGACTTTGGAGTGGCCTAGTCAAAGTCCTGACCTGAATCCTATTGAGATGCTGTGGCATGACCTTAAAAAGGAATTCATGCTCGAAAACCCTCCAATGTGGCTGAATTACAACAATTCTGCATAGATGAGTGGACCAAAAGCGCTTCCTCCACAGCGCTGTAACAGACTCATTGCAAGTTATCACAAATGCTTGATTGCAGTTGTTGCTGCTAAGGGTGGCCCAACAAGTTATTAGGTTTAGGGGGCAAACACTTTTTCACACAGGGCCATGTAGTTTTGGATTTTGTTTTCCCTTAATAATAAAAACCTTCATTTAAAAACTGCATGTTGCGTTCACTTGTTATCTTTTACTAATATTTAAATTTGTTTGATGATCTGAAACATTAAAGTGTGACAAACATGCAAAAAAAATAAGAAATCAGGAAGGGGGCCAACACTTTTTCACACCACTCTATGTTCCCCTGTCTTGTGTTCTGTACTCTTATTTTGAAATATTTACTATTTTTGTTTATGTGCCCTCTTCCTGTGTTCAGTGTCCCTATTTGCCTTACTATCTTGTTTGTTACCATAGCTACCCTTATTAGTTACCATGCCAACCAAACCCCTCACCTGTCCCTTGTTATCTTGTGTACATACAGTGGGTACGGAAAGTATTCAGACCCCCTTAAATTTTTCACTCTTTGTTATATTGCAGCCATTTGCTAAAATCATTTAAGTAAAAAAAATTTTCCTCATTAATGTACACACAGCACCCCATATTGACAGAAAAACACAGAATTGTTGACATTTTTGCAGATTTATTAAAAAAGAAAAACTGAAATATCACATGGTCCTAAGTATTCAGACCCTTTGCTCAGTATTTAGTAGAAGCACCCTTTTGATCTAATACAGCCATGAGTCTTTTTGGGAAAGATGCAACAAGTTTTTCACACCTGGATTTGGGGATCCTCTGCCATCCCTCCTTGCAGATCCTCTCCAGTTCGGTCAGGTTGGATGGTAAACGTTGGTGAACAGCAATTTTTAGGTCTCTCCAGAGATGCTCAATTGGGTTTAAGTCAGGGCCCTGGCTGG
>NW_015505293.1:837101-889356 GCF_001515645.1 Sinocyclocheilus grahami
AGATGAGTGGACCAAAATTCCTCCACAGCGCTGTAACAGACTCATTGCAAGTTATCGCAAATGCTTGATTGCAGTTGTTGCTGCTAATATGTAACCGAGACGTTATTAGGTTTAGGGGGCAAACACTTTTTCACACAGGGCCATGTAGTTTTGGATTTTGTTTTCCCTTAATAATAAAAACCTTCATTTAAAAACTGCATGTTGTGTTCACTTGTGTTATCTTTTACTAATATTTAAATTTGTTTGATGATCTGAAACATTAAAGTGTGACAAACACGGAAGGGGGCCAACACTTTTTCACACCACTGTACTTTGATATATTGCAATATCATGAATTATTACCGTATTTATCCTGTGTACCATGGCATTTACATGGTAATCCAAGATAAAATGCATGCTAATGCCGTGGTACGTGTACTGCTAGTGTTTTAATGTTCTTACTTGTAATGAGTCGTTCACAGGCACACATGCAGATGTTAAACTTATATTTTCTTTGTGGCTGACAAACAGATAGATGCTATTTCAGGTTGTTCCGATAAAATGTATAGGTAAATGTCTAAATATGCAACCCATCCATCACTCTTTTTGTTTTCTGTGTAAAAAAATTATCACCATTCCAGACATTTCAGTGTGTGAGTGAGCTGTGCGGATCATTCAGACTGAATCACGAATTGATTCAGAGTGTTTTGCTAACTTTGACCAAAGTGTGGGAAAGAATCTACTCACAACATGATTCGTTTAGAAATCGGCATTGCTAGTTCTGATTAAGAATGGGAACAAAATACAGGACACATGGCATGATTGCTGAAATACTGTGAGGGAAAATCTCTTGTTGTTAGGCCTATGCGATAATATATACAAGGTTTTTAGTCTGTTTGGGAAACTTGTTTGGAAACAAGCATTATTTTATCAGTTCAGTTTAGTTTCTCTAGCGATGCATAAATTACTAGGCTTTCACTTACAAGTGACACAAAAATTGCTATTCAGTGAATCAAATACTTTGTGTTATCCTTTACACTTAGGGTTACTGGAAAATGTGTCATTAGAATATGAATAAAACAATGGATAAGCTGATGCACACAATGAACTGACTTCCCACGTGAACAGCACTGAATGGAACCTTGTGCTAACAATTGAGTCTTGAGACTCGCTCTATAATTATCCTATGTGATCTCCAATGAATTGATTTCCTAAGTAATGACACACTGAAAGCAGTTAAATAAAGAGCACAAGTACACACTACACTGTTCATCTGAATTGTCTAAATGCAAAAAATGTCTTCTCTTGTAGTTGGAGTCTTGAGACATCAATTGTCAAGTTGCAAAAGCAGAGTGAAGTAAGAGGTAAGCCTGTCCGTGCCGTGAGATCTTTGGCACCGTCGCACTGAGAGGTCTGAGAGGGAGGGCAAGAGAAAGCTTGACACTTTGTGTAGCACAGTGTTTTTAAAACTGAGTGTGAGAGCAGACAGGCTGCAGAGCGAGAGGTCAGCGGGGTCAAGGAGGGCAGGAAAAATAACTGATAGGAAATAAGTGTGCATGACTGAAGAACACAAGGTGACTGGAGGGGGGGCTGGGGTGTGGGAGGAGACCATCTGGGTAAGAAATCCAACTTTGAGAGCAAGTTATCTCTGCTTCAATGAGCATTGTAGTTGTAAAGTAAGTTTTTGTAATATATAATCATAAAGAAGGTAATGCATGTAAAATAAAAATAAATAACAGATTTAATTAAAAGATTATTTACAATAATTTTTGTTGAAGAAAGTACAGAAAATTGCACTAGAGAGCAAGAAAGAAGTATAATATGTAATATATGAGGTTATATGTGAGACAGGAGGATGTTTGTAATCCAGTGAAAACTGAAGTAATCATTAGCCACCAATGAACATCTGCGCATTTTAAGCATGAGCTTAAAATAACTCATTTGAATTTGTCCCAGACATCGACAGACGAAAACACAATACGTTCTTCTACAAAAAGGTACAGAACAGGATGTGAGGTCTGGGTGTGATATTATAGCTGAAGCTTCTTAAAGGGAAGAAGCTTTCACCCAAAAATGAAATTTCTGTCATTAATTACTCACCCTCATGTCGTTCCAAACCCATAAGACCTTTGTTCATCTTTGAAACTCAAATTAAGATATTTTTGATGAAATCCGATAACTTTCTGATCCTGCATAGACAGCAACGGAACTGACATGTTCAAGACCTAGAACGGAAGTAAGGACATCATTAAAATAGTCTATGTGACATCACTGGTTCAACCATAATTTTATGAAGCTACGAGGATACTTTGTGAACGCTCGTCAAATACTTCAAAGTCACTATTTTTGTTTTCTTTGCACACAAAAAGTATTCTCGTTGCTTCATAACATTGCGGTTGAACCGCTGATGTCACATGGACTATTTTATCGATGTCCTTTCTATCTTTCTGGCCCTTGAACTTTTCAGTTGCATTGCTGCCGGGTCAGAAAGCTCTCGGATTTGATAAAAAATATCTTAATTTGTGTTCTGAAGATTAACGAAGGTCTTACGGGTTTGGAACGACACGAGGGTGACAGAATTTTCATTTTTGAGTGAACTATCCCTTTAAAAATCAAGTACACTGTACAAAATCAAGGCAAGAGCATGAAAAGTCATGGATTTTTTTTGCCTGAGATTCATGCGCTTTTGAATATGCATCCTAATATTTCATGTTCACCAGGAAGGATATTCAAAATGTCAACTGCGCTGCACATATAGAGGCCACAAGCATATTCAAGGAGTGTAAACACATGTGTAATTCCTTTTACAAGGACAGTCAGCTATGCAATTATTAAGTCAGTAAATCCAATTGGCATAATGAATTGTGAATGAATTGTCTATGTAGTTTCATTACAGTACCAGTTTTTTAAAACACCCATGAACATTAATCCTAATGCATTATTAATGAACTTTAATTAGAATTAATAATTAATCGCAAAACAGTTCTAACAGTTTTAGACTTCAGCATAAACCTCTGTAATGGAAAGACAGTGCCATTACTTCTAAACAGAGCACCCAGTGGGACAATTACACTCTTGACTCAGTGTTTGTCAGAGCATTAGCTCTGTCTGGGTGGCACTAATGTGTCATTAAGTGGCTGCTGCATCCTGTTTACTGACAGTAGACGTCTTGTCACCTACTGAGCAAACCCTTCCACCTGTAAGCCACTATATGCACTTATAACTTACGTTTTATCTTGACTACTGACACATGAATACTAATGACTTGATGGTCTTGAACTGTGGTCTCTGTTTGAATATATAGAGAGTGAGTTCTTTTAAAGTAGGAAACAGCTCAATCCTTCCTGAGAATGGAGCAGGTGTTGATGTTTTATGTATTAGGACAGCATATGAAACAGACTTGGCTAGACTTGGCTCATGGCCTAACAATCTGACAAACATAAATAATGAAAAGCAGACTTGGAGCGCCGCCATTTGTTCTGATCTCTAGTGAAGAATTTCTGAACACTTTTGAAATTAATTGCAAGTTTGTTGTGTGAAATCTGTTGTAAGATACTTCCATGCTCATGTAGAATGTTGCAGTTTTCCACAATGATTTTTAGTTGTTAAATAGCAACTTGTTAGCAGTTTGTACATAACAGCTTCAGTATTCATGTCTGAGGAAGGGTTGTTATAGTTAACTAAAACCATTAAAAAAATGTTGTTACTCGAAATAAAGTAAATGTTAGCTGAAATAAAATAAAATATACAAAAACCTAAACTTATTTTATTTCAGCCACTTGCCAAGGAAAAATTTCAAATTTTCATTTAGTTTAACTTGATGTACTGAACTGACTGAAATAATAAAACGGAAAATATAAAAATTAGTGCTGGGCAACGATTAATCGCATCCAAAATAAAGTTTTTGTTTATGTAATATATGTGTGTGTACTGTGTATACTGTATTTATTATGTATATGTAAAGACACACACATACAGTATATATTTTAAAAATATTCACATGTATTCACATGTATATTTATGTTAATATCATTTATATTATATATGCCACGTTTGTTTCTGTTTAGTTCCTGTTTGCCCCTATTTGGTTCAGTTCCTGTTCTCATTTAGTTAATCATCGTTTATTCTGTTCATCTGTTTTGATTGATTACTCCTCACTTGTTTCAGTTCTCCTTAATTACGTTCCATGTGTTTATATACCCTGTGTTTTCCTCAGTTCCCTTGTCTTGCTTTGAAGCTACGTTGCGGTGCTTATCGCCTCTGTTATTCTGTATTACACTCTTGGATTGATAATTAAAGACTCACCTTTTGGATTACCCCTTTGCTGTGTGCCTCATCTACCCACATCGTGACAATATATGTAACATATAAACATAGCATATTTTTCTTAAATATATACATGTGTATTTATATACACATAATAAATATACACAGTACATATATTATGTACACAAATGCGATTAATTGTTGCCCAGCAACAGTTAAAAAATTTGTGGTCAGTAAGATTTTTAAAAGAAGTCCGTTACTGTATTTATTTCATCAAAAATATAGTAAATGTGTATTTGTGAAATATTATAACTATGTAATATTGTGAAATATTATTACAATTTAAAGTAACATTCTATTTATTTTAAATGGTTTAGTTTTAGTTATACATAATTTTTTTAATGTAATTGTTTAATTGGTTATTTACCTGGTAATTATTATATTTTAAAATGTAATTTATTCCTGAGATAAAAAGTTAGAATTTTTCAGTTAAAAAATAAAGTTTAAAACAGCTGTGCTGCTTAATATTTTTATGGATACCGGGATATGTTTTTTTTTTTTCAGGATTCTTTAAAGAATAAAAAGTTCAAAAGAACAGCGTTTATTTGAAATAGACATCTTTTGTAATATTATAAATGTCATTACTTACATTTTCGATCAATTGAATGCATCCTCGCTGAATACAAGTATTAATTTCTTTAAAAAATGTATCTTACTGACTACAAACTTGTAAACAGTAGTGTATGTATAGAACAAAGTGTGAAAGCCTTCAAATATTGTCAACGACAGATCTTATTTTATTCATTAATCAAAAAAGTGTGAATTAGCCTTGACTGAACAGCCATATATAAATGTGTTTACATAGCTTTCACAATATAGTTCCAAATAGATCATTTTCAGATCCTCTGAGCGGTTTGAATATTAACTCTTGTGCCAGCTAAACTGATCAGTTCTGTGTGATAAATTCCAAAGCAGGTTCACTGGAAACTTGCTCTGCTCCTTTTCAGAGAACGGCCTGACTCGCTGACCTCCCCGAGGTTAATAATACACTTTGGCGGTGTGGACACAGGATGCTGAAAATGCCTAGGCACACACGCTGCTCCATTTGCCGGGATTATTCACTCATTTCCAAACAGCTGGGGAATTATAAAGCACCCTAAGGTTGCATGCGCAAGCTCCGAAGTGCAGGTGGTGTGTGTCTTGCTTTACCCCTGCACTCAGGATGTGTGTTTTGATTTTATGGCTCAGAGGAGGATGTGGTGCGATGACCTCAGCTCCTGAGCCCAGGTCCTCTCACTCAAACAGACTGCACATATCAATCAATTTCTAATCATAAGCCAAGAGTTACTGTAAGCTCTGACCTATGCATTATTCAGTTGAGGGACAAGGGCAAGCAATGAAAGCCCCTATGCGCAAATCATGAAGATTTAACACACATCTCTTTTACCAATTTACAGCGGCGCTTCTCTGTAACCACAGCGATTAAACAGAATGTTGGAACAAAAAATGATGGTGTAGGAGTATATTTATTCTCTTTTACCCTCGATCGTCGCTCACACTTGTGCTGGGAACATGTTCGACTCTCTGGTTCATAACAACTGCTTGAGAGTAAATCAATAACAACAGACTGAACAAGAGTCATGCAAATCATTATTTTCACCCAGCGAGTCTGTGAGGCACATGTCTGAGAAAAAGCACACGCTGCCCAGTAAACCATTTAAGATTAACTCTATCCTGCATCTGCCAAGCTCATCAACATCATTTATTTTTTCCATGATGAAATCTAGGTCTGATTTAACAGCTGACAACCAACCTTTATAAAAGACTTAAGACAAACATAGCTGGAGCTTTGTAAAGCATTGGCAATAATAAATTTTTAATAAGAATTTGTAATTATCTTCGTTTATTTTATTTTTTTAATTTGATTAATTTCCAATAACATTTTATAGTGCGTATGCTATTTTTATATGATTTAATTTAATGAATTTGCAGTAATAACATTTTTAGTTTGGATTGATTGATGTTATAGTTGTAATACATTGACAATAATAATTGTTATTTTATTGTATTTTTATATTATTTAATTTGGTGAGTTTCCAGTGATAATGTTGTAGTTGTAAATTATTGGTAATTAACATTCAGCCTAACATATATATATATATATATATATTTTCATGAGTTTCTAATAATCTGACAATAGTAGTAAGGTCATGTAAGGTCACTGAATGCAAGCTACGTTTCATTTAATATTGCAGACTGAAGATCAGCTGAAGACATGAGGTGTCCACCAACAGAAGATCTTAACTTTGTTTTACCAACACTATGAATGCAAATCAAAGTCAGTTCTTGTTTGCTAAATAATTTCTTATCAGGAGTCAACATTGCAACACATTTTATTATTATTATTATTATTATTATTATTATTATTATTATTATTATTATTATTATTATTATTATTATTATTATTATTATTATTATTATTATTATTTTTATCGATGTCCTTTCTATCTTTCTGGCCCTTGAACTTTTCAGTTGCATTGCTGCCGGGTCAGAAAGCTCTCGGATTTGATAAAAAATATCTTAATTTGTGTTCTGAAGATTAACGAAGGTCTTACGGGTTTGGAACGACACGAGGGTGACAGAATTTTCATTTTTGAGTGAACTATCCCTTTAAAAATCAAGTACACTGTACAAAATCAAGGCAAGAGCATGAAAAGTCATGGATTTTTTTTGCCTGAGATTCATGCGCTTTTGAATATGCATCCTAATATTTCATGTTCACCAGGAAGGATATTCAAAATGTCAACTGCGCTGCACATATAGAGGCCACAAGCATATTCAAGGAGTGTAAACACATGTGTAATTCCTTTTACAAGGACAGTCAGCTATGCAATTATTAAGTCAGTAAATCCAATTGGCATAATGAATTGTGAATGAATTGTCTATGTAGTTTCATTACAGTACCAGTTTTTTAAAACACCCATGAACATTAATCCTAATGCATTATTAATGAACTTTAATTAGAATTAATAATTAATCGCAAAACAGTTCTAACAGTTTTAGACTTCAGCATAAACCTCTGTAATGGAAAGACAGTGCCATTACTTCTAAACAGAGCACCCAGTGGGACAATTACACTCTTGACTCAGTGTTTGTCAGAGCATTAGCTCTGTCTGGGTGGCACTAATGTGTCATTAAGTGGCTGCTGCATCCTGTTTACTGACAGTAGACGTCTTGTCACCTACTGAGCAAACCCTTCCACCTGTAAGCCACTATATGCACTTATAACTTACGTTTTATCTCAAACACATGACTACTGACACATGAATACTAATGACTTGATGGTCTTGAACTGTGGTCTCTGTTTGAATATATAGAGAGTGAGTTCTTTTAAAGTAGGAAACAGCTCAATCCTTCCTGAGAATGGAGCAGGTGTTGATGTTTTATGTATTAGGACAGCATATGAAACAGACTTGGCTAGACTTGGCTCATGGCCTAACAATCTGACAAACATAAATAATGAAAAGCAGACTTGGAGCGCCGCCATTTGTTCTGATCTCTAGTGAAGAATTTCTGAACACTTTTGAAATTAATTGCAAGTTTGTTGTGTGAAATCTGTTGTAAGATACTTCCATGCTCATGTAGAATGTTGCAGTTTTCCACAATGATTTTTAGTTGTTAAATAGCAACTTGTTAGCAGTTTGTACATAACAGCTTCAGTATTCATGTCTGAGGAAGGGTTGTTATAGTTAACTAAAACCATTAAAAAAATGTTGTTACTCGAAATAAAGTAAATGTTAGCTGAAATAAAATAAAATATACAAAAACCTAAACTTATTTTATTTCAGCCACTTGCCAAGGAAAAATTTCAAATTTTCATTTAGTTTAACTTGATGTACTGAACTGACTGAAATAATAAAACGGAAAATATAAAAATTAGTGCTGGGCAACGATTAATCGCATCCAAAATAAAGTTTTTGTTTATGTAATATATGTGTGTGTACTGTGTATACTGTATTTATTATGTATATGTAAAGACACACACATACAGTATATATTTTAAAAATATTCACATGTATTCACATGTATATTTATGTTAATATCATTTATATTATATATGCCACGTTTGTTTCTGTTTAGTTCCTGTTTGCCCCTATTTGGTTCAGTTCCTGTTCTCATTTAGTTAATCATCGTTTATTCTGTTCATCTGTTTTGATTGATTACTCCTCACTTGTTTCAGTTCTCCTTAATTACGTTCCATGTGTTTATATACCCTGTGTTTTCCTCAGTTCCCTTGTCTTGCTTTGAAGCTACGTTGCGGTGCTTATCGCCTCTGTTATTCTGTATTACACTCTTGGATTGATAATTAAAGACTCACCTTTTGGATTACCCCTTTGCTGTGTGCCTCATCTACCCACATCGTGACAATATATGTAACATATAAACATAGCATATTTTTCTTAAATATATACATGTGTATTTATATACACATAATAAATATACACAGTACATATATTATGTACACAAATGCGATTAATTGTTGCCCAGCAACAGTTAAAAAATTTGTGGTCAGTAAGATTTTTAAAAGAAGTCCGTTACTGTATTTATTTCATCAAAAATATAGTAAATGTGTATTTGTGAAATATTATAACTATGTAATATTGTGAAATATTATTACAATTTAAAGTAACATTCTATTTATTTTAAATGGTTTAGTTTTAGTTATACATAATTTTTTTAATGTAATTGTTTAATTGGTTATTTACCTGGTAATTATTATATTTTAAAATGTAATTTATTCCTGAGATAAAAAGTTAGAATTTTTCAGTTAAAAAATAAAGTTTAAAACAGCTGTGCTGCTTAATATTTTTATGGATACCGGGATATGTTTTTTTTTTTTCAGGATTCTTTAAAGAATAAAAAGTTCAAAAGAACAGCGTTTATTTGAAATAGACATCTTTTGTAATATTATAAATGTCATTACTTACATTTTCGATCAATTGAATGCATCCTCGCTGAATACAAGTATTAATTTCTTTAAAAAATGTATCTTACTGACTACAAACTTGTAAACAGTAGTGTATGTATAGAACAAAGTGTGAAAGCCTTCAAATATTGTCAACGACAGATCTTATTTTATTCATTAATCAAAAAAGTGTGAATTAGCCTTGACTGAACAGCCATATATAAATGTGTTTACATAGCTTTCACAATATAGTTCCAAATAGATCATTTTCAGATCCTCTGAGCGGTTTGAATATTAACTCTTGTGCCAGCTAAACTGATCAGTTCTGTGTGATAAATTCCAAAGCAGGTTCACTGGAAACTTGCTCTGCTCCTTTTCAGAGAACGGCCTGACTCGCTGACCTCCCCGAGGTTAATAATACACTTTGGCGGTGTGGACACAGGATGCTGAAAATGCCTAGGCACACACGCTGCTCCATTTGCCGGGATTATTCACTCATTTCCAAACAGCTGGGGAATTATAAAGCACCCTAAGGTTGCATGCGCAAGCTCCGAAGTGCAGGTGGTGTGTGTCTTGCTTTACCCCTGCACTCAGGATGTGTGTTTTGATTTTATGGCTCAGAGGAGGATGTGGTGCGATGACCTCAGCTCCTGAGCCCAGGTCCTCTCACTCAAACAGACTGCACATATCAATCAATTTCTAATCATAAGCCAAGAGTTACTGTAAGCTCTGACCTATGCATTATTCAGTTGAGGGACAAGGGCAAGCAATGAAAGCCCCTATGCGCAAATCATGAAGATTTAACACACATCTCTTTTACCAATTTACAGCGGCGCTTCTCTGTAACCACAGCGATTAAACAGAATGTTGGAACAAAAAATGATGGTGTAGGAGTATATTTATTCTCTTTTACCCTCGATCGTCGCTCACACTTGTGCTGGGAACATGTTCGACTCTCTGGTTCATAACAACTGCTTGAGAGTAAATCAATAACAACAGACTGAACAAGAGTCATGCAAATCATTATTTTCACCCAGCGAGTCTGTGAGGCACATGTCTGAGAAAAAGCACACGCTGCCCAGTAAACCATTTAAGATTAACTCTATCCTGCATCTGCCAAGCTCATCAACATCATTTATTTTTTCCATGATGAAATCTAGGTCTGATTTAACAGCTGACAACCAACCTTTATAAAAGACTTAAGACAAACATAGCTGGAGCTTTGTAAAGCATTGGCAATAATAAATTTTTAATAAGAATTTGTAATTATCTTCGTTTATTTTATTTTTTTAATTTGATTAATTTCCAATAACATTTTATAGTGCGTATGCTATTTTTATATGATTTAATTTAATGAATTTGCAGTAATAACATTTTTAGTTTGGATTGATTGATGTTATAGTTGTAATACATTGACAATAATAATTGTTATTTTATTGTATTTTTATATTATTTAATTTGGTGAGTTTCCAGTGATAATGTTGTAGTTGTAAATTATTGGTAATTAACATTCAGCCTAACATATATATATATATATATATATTTTCATGAGTTTCTAATAATCTGACAATAGTAGTAAGGTCATGTAAGGTCACTGAATGCAAGCTACGTTTCATTTAATATTGCAGACTGAAGATCAGCTGAAGACATGAGGTGTCCACCAACAGAAGATCTTAACTTTGTTTTACCAACACTATGAATGCAAATCAAAGTCAGTTCTTGTTTGCTAAATAATTTCTTATCAGGAGTCAACATTGCAACACATTTTATTATTATTATTATTATTATTATTATTATTATATTGTGTTTTAGTCTATTCAGTACATAATTTTTACTTGTGTGACCAAGGCCTACACAAGTTTTTGCAGGGCATGAAAAACCTACTTTGCAATGTCCTTTCCAGGTTATTTAACCACATCTGTAAATATGTAAATAATTGATATGGACTATATCTCATGATTTGATCGACCTAGCAAATGTATACTAAAGACAAACACATTCAGCAGCACAATATGCTTGTCATTTAGTAAGATGCGGGCTATGTATGGGGATCTTTCGCCATCTAGTGGTCTAACGAAGCCTCAGCCTGAGGATCTTCAATCTCATACATCATCAGATTACTTATTCCCTAACCATTTAGTTCATAATCATTTATCCCCCATTTCTATTTTTGACATTGTACTACTATAACATCCTATTTTGCTCAATATAACAACTGACACATGTATGTCATAATTTACTCTCTCTCTCATGTCATTTCAAACCTTTTTTTTGTGGAACATAAAGAAAGGTATTTTGGTTACCAATGACTTTCATTGTTTGAACAAACAATAGGCCTACTGAGATGTTTCTCAAATTATCTTCTTTTATGTTCCATAGTTTATGTTAGGCCGTTGTAGCCTAAATGTTTATGCGTAATACATTTTTGTTGTTGAATCAAATCAAATATTTCTAAAGCTACAGTTTGTAATGTCTACTTGACACTTTCTCATTTAACAAAAATATCTTTAAATAACCTTTTGTGGGTATTTTCACAGTCACATTTATTTTGCGATTAATTAGATTAATTAATCGAAACATCATGCAATTAATTAGATTAAAGATTTTAATCGACTGACAGATACATATATGATATAGGGCTACATATGTATATATATATTACTATGTAATACTATAATATATATGTTGCACATATAATATAATTTTTTGTACAAAAAAAAACATTTGTACGTAGTACGTAGATTCGATGAGCCTTTATTTTGTCTAAGCTCAGTAATGTAATGTGAAACACCAGGTGGCGCTGTTGCTCTGTTATGGTTAAGAAAGGTATTTTGGTTACCAATGACTTTCATTGTTTGAACAAACAATAGGCCTACTGAGATGTTTCTCAAATTATCTTCTTTTATGTTCCATAGTTTATGTTAGGCCGTTGTAGCCTAAATGTTTATGCGTAATACATTTTTTTGTTGAATCAAATCAAATATTTCTAAAGCTACAGTTTGTAATGTCTACTTGACACTTTCTCATTTAACAAAAATATCTTTAAATAACCTTTTGTGGGTATTTTCACAGTCACATTTATTTTGCGATTAATTAGATTAATTAATCGAAACATCATGCAATTAATTAGATTAAAGATTTTAATCGACTGACAGATACATATATGATATAGGGCTACATATGTATATATATATTACTATGTAATACTATAATATATATGTTGCACATATAATATAATTTTTTGTACAAAAAAAAACATTTGTACGTAGTACGTAGATTCGATGAGCCTTTATTTTGTCTAAGCTCAGTAATGTAATGTGAAACACCAGGTGGCGCTGTTGCTCTGTTATGGTTTGTTTCAGACTCGTGTGCTTTGGACAGGCAGAGACTCAGAGCGCCGGTGCACTTACATCAATAGATGATCTGCTGTTTGCTGCAGCTGTTTGACTTGTAACACAGGGCAGAGAAGAGCACTTCAGTCTCCGACTAACTGGGATGGAATATGACAGTTTATAGAAATACGTGTGGATTCACAAAGACGTCTGAAACAAGCCCCTGGGTGAGTAAACTTAGCTGAATGATGCTGCTTTGCACTTAAATGCCTTAAAGTGTCAAAATGTGCAACAGGTCATTATAAACACCATAACGTACCGTTAATGTCTCTTTTAAAATATTTTAATAATAGTAGTACTGTTATTATTGTTGTTATTCAAGTTACTAATAACAAGTTAGATCCCAAAAATTATTCCATTTGCATTTTTACAATATTGGAGTTCTTAGTTTCAATTAGAGAATATCAGAGTTTATTTGTTCACTAATCAGATTTGAGAGGAATTTGGGTGCAACTGTGATTGAGAAGGACGGATCCTTTCAAGACTGAAACCTCAAAATAGCTTTTACTCTTTTTTATTTTTTTATTTTCTGATGAGCAAGAACTTTGTGAAATCCTTTTCAGTCAGTTAATGTGAAAACCATACATATAATGATAATTTGATTGTATGTTTTTGTGATCAAAGACCATTTTACGGATTGTTATTGTTGTATATAGATATGTAAATCCATAACTACATGATAAATGTGTGTTTAAGACCATTACATTTGTGTTACTCAAATATGGGTTTTATGATGGTGTGAAAATGTCACTCTCATAACTTGTGTGAGGCTTATGGCTTATGTTTTCTTTTCACCACAGATTGTGATTTATCCCTTTAAATGCAAATGCCACTCAGTTTTCCTGGTGGCATGAAATGAAAAAAGACGTTGTGTAGGAAGGTGTCGAAATCAGTTATTAGAGGGTTTGTCAGTGCAGATTCTTTTCATTATGTCAATTATGTCACGTTAACCTTCCTATAAGAGAAATCAATCAAATCAGAGAAACTACCAGTAAGTATTGCCAATATATTAAAGTGACAGTAACTTGCCAAGAGTTATGAGTGTTTGCTGTACCTGTACCTATACCTGTATCATTGTAATATGTTAGTCTAATGTTTTGTTTAATACAACCATGTTTTACTGTTTTTGTCAATTGTTGGATAATGAAGCATTCAGGTTGTGATGTATCCACTTTTGGGTGCGGTTTCAAGTATAACATGTTCATTAGGAATGTTTATTCACAAATACCCAGTTTATTTAATGCTTTTGTGAAAACAGGAATGTTCAGATTCCTTTTTTTAGAATAGATCTATATGCTTCAGACAGTTAACTATGTTTGAAATCCCTTGAGCTAAAGGAAACAGTGAACTTTTAGATCTTATGAGACAAGATTAGTCAAATTTAGTGTCGTGTCACATGGCATCAGTTTTCATACTTCAGCTCAGCTGTCTTTTTGGGTCATTTGATGAAACGGGTGCCTGTCCCCGTTTGATTTTGAAGTTTCATATGATTTTTAAAAAAGTTTAAGACTGAAACCTCATAATATGTGTGTTAAGAGTTAATTGCATGATGGTGATGTAAGCTTAATGGATGCATTTTAGAACAATAATTGTGTAGATTCTGAAAGGTAACAGAGTTGACAGTTACAGTTTAATTTGACAAGTCTTGTGCTCAAGATTATGAATCAATGTTGCTTCTTAGAAAGATAATTTAATATCTTTCTAATAATTTAATAATGTTTTTATAGATGAATACTTTTCATTTGTCTTGTTTTTACCGTACAAAAACATGGTAACAGGGTTGACATTAAGATTGTCACCTACTGACAAACATGACAAAATCTTGGATAAAGTGGTAAAAGGAAGAAACTTTAATTTGTCCTTAAAATTTACTTACTGAAAGTGTGATTTATGAAATAATAGTGCATTATAACTGGACATATATTGTATGATGCTAACAGGATTGACACACAAACTAGGGACATTGTTAAGGATTTATACTAATACAATATGCCAGTTAAAAATTATTCCAAAATACTAAATTCCAATATAAAATAATAATTCAAAGCTTTTGTATTTTCTGAGAAATTTTGTGTTTGCTCAAAGAATACAAAACTTTTGCAAATGCAAAGTTTCTTGGGTGAACACAAAAATTTGCAAGATACATCAAAAGCATTAAAATGCGGTATCGGTTTCATCATATATATTTCTCATATATAATTTCATATTCTTTTTCATCATCATGTCTCCTTAGGGGTTTCGCAATATTCTGTGTTGACACATAGTAAAAGCTGCCTACAGATGTTGATTGTTACATTAATTTACACATATGCATATGAGGGAAACAAGTGGCACCTGTTTTGTAGAATGACCCTTTTACTTTTTCCTACACAAGAATCATGTGTAAATCAACTGTGTAGCTGTTTAGAATAGCCTGTTTTGTTCAGCGTGTTTGATACAGGGCTATAATAATCATGTGGCTCATTTGAAACTCAAACGAAAGCAACAGAACAGGAAAGAAGTGTCCAAGCTGTCTCTGTAATACCCACTTGAGCCTCCCAGCTGGGCAAATGCATCACACGCTTCCAGTGTTTACTCTGTGAGAGCTCTCTCCACTTCTGCGTGAGTTATGGCTCCAGCGCCACAGGCACAGGGTGTGATTTGGCCACTGTGGGTATTAACGGAGTGATGATGGAGTGCATGCACTTTGTGCTGAAGTTTTTCTATCTTCAATGTCTTACCTTCAATATTTGATGTGTTTTGAGGGTATAATAAGACATATGACTTCAATTTAGGCCAGTATTTTTCAACTTTTTGTGTTTTATGTACCCCACAGTACCATCAGTAAGGCTCAAGTACTCCTTCTTTGACATCAAATCTGAAATGTGTTTGCAAAAACATCTATAAAGTCTATAAAGTGTGGGGAAAGTTATATTACAACACACACACAAATGAATAGGATAGTAAAATAATTATACATATTAATATTCAAAATGTATTAATATTAACATTTTGAGTATTTGTATGGACACTTGCACTACCAGTAAAAAGTTTTTGAACAGTAAGATTTTTTATGTTTTTTTTTTTAAAGAATTCTCTTCTGCTCACCAAGCCTGCATTTATTTGATCCAAAATA
The DNA here is from genome assembly GCF_001515645.1 of Sinocyclocheilus grahami. Taxonomy (NCBI): domain Eukaryota; kingdom Metazoa; phylum Chordata; class Actinopteri; order Cypriniformes; family Cyprinidae; genus Sinocyclocheilus; species Sinocyclocheilus grahami. The sequence continues at coordinate 852,820 of NW_015505293.1, forward strand.
CAGCGAAAGCAGTAATATTGTGAAATATTTTTATTATTAAAATAACTGCTTTCTATTTGAAAATATTTTAAAATTAGATTCATTCCTGTGATCAAAGCTACATTTTCAGCATCATCACTCCAGTCTTCAGTGTCACATGATCCTTCAGAAATCATTCAAGTATGCTGATTTGCTGCTCAAGAAACCTTTTTAAATTATTATTATTATTATTATCAATATTTAAAACAGTTGAGTACATTTTTTCGGGATTCTTTGATGAATAGAAGGATCCAAAGATCAGCATTTATCTGAAATAAAAAGCTTTTGTAACATTATACACTATACCATTCAAAAGCTTAGAGTCAGTATAATTTTTATTTTTTGGAAAAGAAATTATAGAAATTAACACTTTTATTTAGCAAGGATGATGATAAAGACATTTATAATGTTACAAAAGATTTCTATTTCAGATAAATGCGGTTCTTCTGAACTTTCTATTCATCAAAGAAACCTGAAAAAATTCTACTCAGCTGTTTTCAACATCATAATAATACATGTTTTTTTGAGCAGCAAATCAGAATGATTTCTGAAGGATCGTGTGACTGGAGTAACGTGATATTAAAAGTGGGGGGGGACACGTCCCCCGCGTAATCTATGCCCCTGGTGTATATAATTAATCATATAATTATTTTATTATTCTATTTATATATATACAAGGGTTTGCTAAATGCATAAATGTAAATGTAAATATATAAAACAAATATATTAATTGTAGTTGTAATAATCATAATATGCCAAGTAAGGAAGCAAGCTAGAGAAAAAATCACTTTCCAAGTCAGTTTACAATGGCTTCATTTCTCGAATACTGCTAATAATATCAAAAATTCACACGTATTGTATTCCACTCAAATTTGCACATTTTAGACATTGCATTGCAATGTTTAAAGTTTATTAGGTTATTTGCAATGTGCAAAGTTTATTAGGAACATTTAATATTTGTAGGTCCTAATTTCTGTAACAAAGTAAATCTCAAATCAATGATTTAGTCAACAAAATGCTGACTGACAGCATGCAATGATTAGTTCTTGTGAGCCTGTAGTTTTGCTTAGAAAGGAAGATGGTCAGACACTCATCATGGCTCATATTTACTTGTTATATCCCACAAGCCTGTGTTTCATTTACAAACGTGCTGATGGTTTAGTCTCAGTGCTCTCACTATGAATCTCATGCTGAAAGAATATGATTGAATTTGGGATGTGAGAATGCAAAACATTTGTGTTTATCCCACAGGAGAGGGACTGCATTGTCTTGTGTGAACAAAACCCCATCTGACCACTTCTATACAGATGACCAGTGATGGCCACATTATCAGACTCAGCGGATGAGTAAGAACCACCTCAAAATATTTTATTACATATGTAAGTATTGATCTTATCTGTTTATATATAATTGGCTGCATATTTTTGTCTACAGTTCAGTGGATGAAGGTGTGTCTAAACACACTTCAAAGATAACGCTGTCTATCGTCCTGGTGACTATCATTATACTGACTGCACTTGGTAATTTGCTTGTGATGGTGGCTCTCTGTAAGGACAGACAGCTAAGGTAATGCTGCTTCATATCTACATTTAAATTGGCTTTGTCAGTGTACATTTTTGATGTTAAAATAAATTAATATTATATAAGTTTAATATGCAAGATATCTAAAAGTAAGGCATTTGTAGGTTAAAGGAATAGGCTAGTTCACCCAAAAATGTCTGTCATGAATTACTCACCCTCATGTCGTTCCAAACCCGTAAGTCCTTCGTTCATCTTCGGAACACGATTTAAGATATTTTTGATGAAATTGTTGAATAAAGTTGTTATTTAGTTTTCTTTGCACACAAAAAAGTATTCTTGTAGCTTCATAAAATTACGGTTGAACCACTGATGTCACATGGACTATTTTAATGATGTCCTTCTGGACCTTGAACAGAGGTCTATGCAGGGTCAGAAAAATATCTTAATTTGTGTTTCGAAGATAAATGAAGGTCTTACGGGTTTCGAATGAGATGAGGGTGAGTAATTAATGACAGAATTGTCATTTTTGGGTGAACTATCCCTTTAATGTTACAAACAAGTAACACTGTGGTTCTATGGTGTTTTCAAAACATTGCTCTGCTTGTTTGAGAATTCTGACCAGTAGGGATGGGCGTATCGATCCGAAGTATCGATATATCGATACTGACGCGAGTATCGAAAGTATCGATACTAAGGTGCGTTTTATTTACCAGTGGTTTTGTTTATTTAACAAAAATCATAATAATGCATACAATATGCATTGAATTGGACGAATAACCTTTGTTAGCGAGTAATTGTGTAGGATAGAACTATTTTCCTGCTCATCTGAACACATGCAAATGTTGCAAGACAGAACCAATCAATCACAGAGAGCATTCACTCACTGCTGACAGTGCATTCAAACAGGGCTGCGTTTCCCAAAAGTATCATAAGAAAGCATTAAAGCTTTTACAATTTTTAAGACTGCAGAAATATGTTAATTCAGTATACACATTATCCCACCGTTTACAATTGTGACTGACCATAAAATACACTTTTCACACACTTTTCAAAAAAATAAAAATATATATATATTGATTATTTCAAAGGGTTACTAATGACACATCATTTGGATATTTTCATGTCTGGGAAAAAATTGGGATTAAACGGGTTAAAATGCATTTCAAACAAAGTTAAGTGGTTTTCATTACCCATTTTACTCTTAGTAATTTAATAATTTCATAAATTTCATCATTTAAAAGTTTAGTGCAGAAGTATCGAATCGGTTTCGATATCGACGATACTGCCTTGAAAAATATCGGTATCGTATCGAAAACAAAATAAGGGGTATCAATGAATAATAAGAAGGCCCATCCCTACTGACCAGCCCCACATAGCAACAATAGCTCAACCAATGGCATGAGTTTGGGGTGGAGCCATCTATTTTTCCAACCAATGGCAGATTGTTCATACTTTTCATATGAAGTTCAAATGGATCATTTTAACATTTCCTGTGTTCTCAGAAGCTGCGGTCATTATAATTGGGTAAACTTCAATAGTGGTGAACTGAAAGAAATAATAGTTTTTTATGTTCCAATTTTCTTTAACAGCAAAAGAAAAAAAAATCAAATTTGCCATCCCTCTCTCAGCCATTGTATTACAAACTCTCAACTAGCAGAGTTAACTAGTTTTCTGTAACTCGATGCCAGGGTAATATAACAAGATGTATAGTGATAAAAATGTACATAATTTTTTTAAATAAATTTTTTATTTATTTATTTATGATGTTAATAACTGGACATGCATCAGTCTGTGAGGGTTCTTGTGTATGATAAAGTATCATAACAGCTTAAACATGAGTATTTTCGGTGTATAGACAATAAAACATTTTCTGCAGTGAACTAAAGTTTATTTGTTTATTTATGTTTATTTGCTGTTCTGTATATAGGAAGAAGAAGACCAACTTCTTCATTGTATCACTGGCATTTGCAGACCTTCTAGTTGCCCTTGTTGTGATGCCGCTGGCAGCCATAGAGCTGACCACAGGTCAGTGGAAATATGGAGAGAGTTTCTGCTTGGTCCGTACCTCACTGGACGTGCTGCTAACCACTGCGTCTATTCTGCATCTGTGCTGCATAGCACTGGACAGGTGAGTGCATTTGTAAAGCTAATATAGAAACAAAAAATGACTAATGTTGTTCTACACAGATAATTGCTTGTGTTGCCATGGCAATATTGAGAATAGAGGTCTTAAATTAGAACATGTTATCGTGCACGTAATAGTTTTGGGACAGCAGTCTTCTTTGCTAGATTTGATGATACATTTTTTTCTCTCTAAAACCTGTTTGGTTCATGACATGCAGTGTCATATTTTTTATATAAATTTTATATACATATATACATTAACAGTCAAATAACCGCAATAATTAAGATTTTTAATGAAGTCTTCTAAGCTCACCACAGCTGCATTTATTTGATCAAAAATACAGTAAAAACAGTTATATTGTGAAATATCATTACAAATTAAGCTGCAATAATAATTAAGCACCAAATCAGCACTTTAGAATGATTTCTGAAGGATCATGTGGCACTGAAGACTGTATCACAGGAATAAATTGTATTTTAAAAATATATTAAAACAGAAAACTGTTATTTAAAATCCTAATAATATTTCACAATATTACTGTTCTGTTGATTTTTCATCAAATAAATGCAGCCTTGGTAATCATAAGAGATGTCTTTCAAAAAAAAAAAAAAAGATTTATCGTTACAAACTTTTGGATTTATTTATTCATACAGTTGATTTTACTTTTTTCTCTCTCTAAACTGTAGGATTTGCATTTTGGCAACTAGAGGCACTCTGAAAGGTTTTAAGCCCTGTAATCATGCGTAACAAAATTATAATGTGCTACAATGCTTTTCTGGCACCTTGCTGTGTTATATGCAAAGATGATGTCCAGCCTGTATTGTTATGTCTAATTTCTATTTTGTCCTATTCCTAGCAGATGTGTTTTATTTACAGCTAACAGAGTGAACTGTACATTCAGAAATGTACTCACAAAAAAAAGAGACATAGTTTATGTCTTGACACTAACTCCAGGGGTTTGTCAGCGTGTCAGCTAATTATGTGTAATTTGCTGGATTACGTATGTAAATTTTCTCATGCTCACCCATTAGGAAGACTGCAACTCTCTTGGCTCGTAAGAGAGCAGCTGTGATTTATGCACCGCACCTGGTCCATATGGCAGTAACATGACTCATTCTTAGTCTCTCAAAGCCTCTCTCTCTCTCTCTCTCTCTTTCGAGCAACATATTCTGTTTATCTGTCCCACTGTATCACCAAGTCCTTTCTCCATCCATATGATTCTCATGGCTTTGCTTCTACAGTCTCTAGTGAGAGCATATTTTCTGGGTGTACATAATTCACAGCATTAGCTTTTCAAGGAAAGATCAGCAGAATCATCTGGGTATATGAAAGTACAGTATGTAGGGACGCATTGATTAGGAAAGACACTGTACTGCCTGACAGCATCCATGTATCATTCTTGAGATGTTTGCACTTCTTGTCTTGGGCAGGTACTATGCGATTTGCTGTCAGCCTCTGGTCTACAATAACAAGATGACACCTGTGAGAGTCTCACTGATGCTGGTTGGATGCTGGGTCATCCCAATTTTCATCTCTTTTCTTCCCATCATGCAAAGTTGGAATACCATTGGAATCGAGAGCTTTGTAAGTAAAGAGCGGTTGGATGCATTCTTCTTGTTATACTGATGTTGTATATCTTTTAATTAATTACTATCTGCTAGATCTGTGTAAGATGCATTAAAAAAACTGTTTTGGAAAAAAAGCCACAAATACAGAGTACAAATGTTTTTACAATTGTATGTAACAATTAAAAAAATGGAATGATGTTATTTACTTGGGCTGTATTGTAGAAAGGCTCTAAATGATGTTACTACATGAGTGTTACCATTTTAAGGAAGGTTACATTTTTGGTAATTAAAGTAATAATCAAAATATATTTTACAAAATTGAATATGAATTCAACAGATTACACCACTGTTCAAAAGTTGGAAGTCAGCATTTATTAATTAAAAAAAAATTTTTTTTAGTATTCAAAAAAATGATGCATTAAATTGGTTTAAAGTGATGGTAAAGACTTTTACATTGCTACAAAAAAATTATATTTCAAATCATTGCTTTTGTACTCTCTGAAAGAAATGTGACATTGAAGATTGGAGTAATGGCTGTAGCTTTGCCATCATAGGAATAAATTACACTTTAAAATAGAATAATAGAAAACAGTTATTTTAAATTGTAATATATTACAATATTACTGTTTTTACTCTATTTTTGATCAAGTAAATGCAGCATTGATGAGCATAAGAAATTTTTTTTAATCTTACTGATCACAAACTTTTGAACAGTAGTGATTGCAAGAATTGGTTGTATAAAAGTATGTTGTATTCATTTATTTGTTAGATGTAGTTGGGAAGGTCAAGACCTCAGGTGATAAATCAGTACAATATTGGTTATCAATAATATTGGTTACCGATATTAGGGATTTTTTAATTTACTAGTCAATATTTTATATATATATTATGTTCAGGCCAATTCTGGATATTTCATTGTGGCTGCTTATTTTCTACTATATATATATACAGTGTATATATATATATATATATATGTGTGTGTGTGTGTGTGTGTGTGTGTGTGTGTGTGTGCAGATGACCTTTTACAGTATCTAACAATAACTTAAGCTTAATCTAAGGTTAATTTCTGGTAAATGTAATCTTTAGCAAATCACAACATATATTGTACTTTCACTTGTAGCATTTAAAATGACTGATTTTAGTTTTTAGCGACAAAATAGGATAGAATTGCAATATCAACCATTTATCTGTTATCAACCATAAGATGAAAATAATAATCAGTTCGTGTGTGTGTGTGTGTGTGTGTGTGTGTGTGTGTGCAGATGACCTTTTACAGTATCTAACAATAACTTAAGCTTAATCTAAGGTTAATTTCTGGTAAATGTAATCTTTAGCAAATCACAACATATATTGTACTTTCACTTGTAGCATTTAAAATGACTGATTTTAGTTTTTAGCGACAAAATAGGATAGAATTGCAATATCAACCATTTATCTGTTATCAACCATAAGATGAAAATAATAATCAGTTCTTGGTATCAGCCATAATTTTAATATTGATGCATCCTTAATTTATTTTTTGTGTTTTTTCATGTCATTTCCCAGATCGAACAAAGAAATTTCAACTCCTCCCGTAATTCGACTTGTGTGTTCATGGTGAACCGACCCTATGCTCTGGTGTGTTCGGCCGTGGCCTTCTATGTGCCTCTGGTGCTGATGGTTCTCGCCTATCAGCGAATCTATGTCACCGCTATGGGACACGCTCGGCGAATCGGCTCGCTGCACCGGGCCGGTTCAGCCCCTTCTTCGACTTACCCCAACCACGATCACCATGGCTCCAGTCGCATTAAGACCGAAACCAAGGCAGCCAAGACGCTGGCTGTCATCATGGGCTGCTTCTGTCTGTGCTGGGCACCCTTCTTTATCACCAACGTGGTGGATCCCTTCATCAATTACAGCGTGCCCTGGCAGATGTGGACCGCTTGGCTCTGGTTGGGTTACATCAACTCGGGCTTGAATCCGTTCCTATATGCTTTTCTGAACCGGGCTTTTCGGAGAGCCTTTCTTATGATCCTGTGCTGTGGAAATGAGCACTATGCCCCACAGGGGGGCTTTAGTCCGAGCAGACGGCACTCAGAGTCTGTCAACGGAACCTCCATTTCTCTCAGGTACAGTTAGTCCCTCTTGAACACACTGAGCTTTCAGAAATGAGTTCTCGGGGAGAAAAGAGATGAAGGATAACCTTATATATGAAAAGTGCATTGAAGAATGTTGGCAAAGTGCTCTTGATGGAGATTTCTGGTTGGACTCACTGCATCATCAAGGTCCTTTTCCTTTTTAATTAGACAAGGCACAAAACATTTACTCTGTTCAAACCTTTGGGGTCGGTAAGATTTGTAATGTTTTTAAAAGTAGTCTGCTCGCCAAGACTGATCAAAAATAAAGTATAGAAAGAAACAGTAATATTGTGAAATACTATTCAATTTTAATATATTTCAAAATGTAATTGATTCCTGTGATTTCAAAGCTGAATTTTCAGCAGCCATTACTCCAGTTTTCAGTGTCACATGATCCTTCAGAAATCATTCTAATATGCTAATTTGGTGCTCAAGAAACATTTCTTATTATTATCAATGTTGAATATAGTTGTGCTGCTTAATAATTTTGTGCAAACTGCTACATTTTAAAGTTTCTTTAATGAATAGAAAGTAACAGCATTTATTTGAAATTAAAGTCTTTTGTTACATTATAAATATATTAATCACATTTGACTAATTTAATAGGCCTATATCCTTGCAGAAAAAAGGTATTAATTTATTTTTAAAAATTACTGACTCCAAACCTTTGAACGATAGTATATTTATCATTTTTGATTTTGATGTTAAATGTTTTTAATGAATATTTCTGAAATTAGTTAAGTTCTTAATTTCTATATCAGGGATCTTCAACAGGGCATCGATTGCTAAACTGTATTTTTTTTTACTAATATTTAATTGTCCATACTTTCTGAGAAAAAAGGTAATGTGCGGTAAACAAAAATACAACTAAAGCTAAAGTTATGAGCTAAAATTCCATTAAATGTTTCCCTGTCCTTCTCACAAAATGTAATGTGCCAATATAGCTAATCAATAATGATTATTTTAATGGTTTTGCAATGTAAGTGTCATAGTGTAAAACTTAAAATGCTACCCTCAGTTCTGTACATTATGTAACAAGGGGTCCCTGCTCCTTCTCTCTATCCTTGGCCTGAAAAATGCTAAAAATGTTAGAAATGATAATGTCACTGTAATCTTAGACTATCTTAGACATTATCATAAAAATGATCTTTATAAAACCCATTTAGAAACATGCTAATACCATACAGGCTTTTACAAGACACTCAAAAATGACATAATCGGCTGGAACATGCTCTGTAACTTTGAAAGTGAAAAGCTGTTTAGCCGCAAGAGCTGGTAGAATATTCAGCATCAAGTCTTTCCACGATTCCAGTTGTTTTTCTCCTCATAGTTTCAGACGGTTTTAAGTGGGCTCTGCTATTACAAAGACAATTACCCCCACACTGGTTTTGCATAAGTATAGATGACATCACTTTTTGCGGCTCTTGAACAAAACAAAAGCACATGGTTGTGACCATGCAATGCTCATCGCTCTGAAACTTTATGATCTGCGTAAAACAACAGAGGCATTTTAAATACACCACTATTTATTTTCCCGTCTTTTATTTGTGCATTTCTATTATTTGTGTGTGTTTTCCACCCCAGGCGAATGAATTACTTCATTGATGTTTTGACCTTTCTGGTTTTTATAACTAAGGCCAGTACTCTGAATGTCTGCGCTCCGTGGTTTGCCGTCTCGTTCTAGCAAAATACTTGTCGTTTTATGCACCAATATAATGGGTGTATCCTTATGATTTGCTTTGCTACAATGATGTTTTGGGGAATTATTCCCCATTTTATTACTGTAAAGTGACTCTAGACAAACCATGATGTTTGGTTTGCATGAGTAGTCTCCTTTTTTAGATTTTAGTGTGCTGCAAAGCCCTTGGCCAGTCATGTGACATCTTATTTCAAGTCTTTTTAAGTCTTATTTTGCTGTATATTCAACTAGCTAACTATTTTTTTTTGACATATTATTTGTAATAATGATAATATTTGTAATAGTTTTTCCTACATTTGATGGCAGAACTGTATTAGCTGAGCAACAGCTTACTTCAAAGCATCTGACACACTTTACCCCACATCTACCATTTTGGGGAAAATAATTCATTGTAATCATACATAACAACAACATGTTTTAACTCATAATTTCAGTGGCAGGCATTGTCTGGTCAACCAAATGGTATTTTCTTGATCAGGTCAACCACATTATTTTGAATTAAAATCATAAAAATACTGCAAACCAAACATAGTCTACCAAACATAGATGACGGCCAATAATGTCTTCAAAATGACATCACATGATGCTGGACAAATGGTTTTGTGATAAACCATTTTTTAGTTTTCAGGGGGGTGTTTTACGGTGGTCCAGCAGTGCACAACAAATGAAATCTCCACAACACAACGAAATTAGCACAACACAATGGACACGAGGCGCAAGACAACAGAAACAATTCACAACACAACAGAAACAAGCCACAACCCAACAAAATTAGCACAACAATATTATTTCTTTGTTGTGAAAATTTCGTTGTGTTTGTGCACTACTGGGCCACCGTAGTGTTTGGTTAGTAACAGCTGACAATTTTTTGTGGATATGAGTAAAATAGATTATTTTCTTATAGGAAAGAAAATAAAATTCAAACAATCTATTTCTAAACTAAGGTATTTCGATAAATTAAATAAATTTAAAGGTATAGTTCACCTTCAGTTGCTGGTCCCCATTGACTTTCATAGTATGGAAAAAAAACACTATGCAAGTCAATGGGGACCAGCAACTGAAGGTGAACTATCCCTTTAATATACATAATATTGACTAACATTTTTTATTCGTTATTTTGACCTCGAGACTCATCAGTTCAAAAAGCATGAAAGGACATAAAGGCATTTTCAATCAAACTAAAAAGCAGGGTGCACAAAATAAATGTGAGATTATGTAATGTATTCTCTTAATGGATAAAATATGATATTTCTAAAGAAAATTGTTCGAAAAAAATATAATTATCATCAGTGGACATGAAATGTACCCTAAATTGCAGAATGAATAACCCATAAATATATACAGTACAAACATACACATAGTTTTCTAGATTTAGAGGTGACTAACTATTACATTTTAAGATGAATAAAATAAACACCACTAAAGAGGAGGTTTGATTCTAATCTAGTTTAACTTTCATAGGCTTGATTTAATCTTTGTTTTTCCAAGGCAGTCTATGTCAAAAATGATCTCAGAGGGCGTTTCTGAAGGACAGTTTACCCGCCTCTGCAATTTATTCCCCTGTTGATATTATTGTATCCAAATTAATAGTACACATTCAGCTCACTTAATTGCTTTAACGTCTCTGCTTATTCCAGTGTTTTGTTTTAAAGCAGCTTTCAAATGCTGTAAATATAAGGATTTAGAGTTACACTTAGTCCCTTTTGTTAGGGGCTGCTGCAGAATCTGTCCTTGTGCAACACGAGCGAATACACAGCGAGAAGTGATTTTTTTTGTCTGAAAGCTACAGCCTTGATCCCCGCGTGAAGTATTTTAGCACTGCATTTTTCCCACTTTCTTTGTTATCAGACTGATGATTGGTGATGCAGAAAAGGTGTCAGAAGACACAGTTCTCTCTGCTTCTGTTTCCATAGAGACTTCTCTAATGGCCAGCATCCAGCAAACCTTAATCGTCAATCACAGCCTTTCACATTTTCCATATTCTACACATTTCTTTTTTAGAACGTTCCGGAGGTATGTCTGGAATGTGACGTTCTCCCTACCAATGAACATTTGGGCTACTAAGCCATGTGGTTTAAGTCCGCTCTCTACTCATGCGGAGGGCTTTAAGTTGAGCTTTCTGAATCCGTTCAGTGGCAGCCGGACTCACGTTTCGCTCGGTGTGACTGAAAAAGCGTCACGTTTGTGAGGGGAACTTTGGACCTTTGGCTCATTCAGAACCAGGCACCACAAAACACTGCTGTTTCCCAAGAATTATTAATGCAGGACTGTGTCCAAAACCTATTCAGAACGATATATACATGTTAGCAAGCTTGAAGGTAAATGTCTCAGTGTTCAGGTTCAGCCAAGGTCAAATCAAATCCTCCACACAGCCGTGAAACCCAAAGCCAAGAAATAAAACCAAAACATATGAGAGAATGTTTTATTGTTGCTCTTCAATCTAATAAGGAGCATGGTTGAGGAATGAGAACATCCTGATAGCGTTCTCTCGCTGATAACTTCTTGAATAGAAGCTGAGATGAAGGTGGTCACGTGTTTTATGGCTCTATCTTAGATTAAGGACATTGTTGTTATTGCTGTCTATAAAAATGTCCCGTTAGAGAGAGACATTCAATTTGGTGACACTGTGCGATGCGGCGGCCTTGCACCCTGACATGACTTTTATTCAGACCTGTCTCAACATATTTTTAAAAAAGCATCCAACCTGTGATTGAACGCTAATTCTGCCTTGTGATGAATTTGATACCGCAGTAAAGGCCTTAAATATTGATTCTGATGTTTTAGGGTGTCAGCTATAATAACTGTGTAGCTTTAGTTTCTGCCATTAAGATCGCAGACACTTAGAGTGGGTTAACAGGAGCAATGGGTTAATGTCTCCGATTGATTTTACAATGTACTTTACAAGCTTTCCCTCCTTGCCGAAGCAGTTATTAGCTCAGATTGATCTTCGAAGTGGCACTATTTTAGCAACCCACTATACAAATAGTGCCTAAAGAGGGCATAACTATCAAATAAATAGTTATTATTAATAATTATCTTGTGATTATAAACTATTTGATTAGATATATCATATTATAAAAGGTGCTGGAATGTTGCTGTAATCTTGGTTTGACTTTCAGCATTGAGTGTCTGTCTAAATTGTTAAAGAAATAGTTCATCCAAACATTCAATCATCGGTGTTATTATTGTTAACTACAAAACTAAAGCTGTTAAAAATAGTTTTCTGGTCATTTAAATAAAGCTGAAATAAAATATAAATATGGGATGAAAAGCTTAAAAATGAGAAATGTTGTTTTGGCAACCGACTGAAATAAGTTTAAGTTTCAAGTTAAAGTACTAAAACTACTAGAACTGATTGTATCTGAATATACGCAAGTGTAAATGAGATTTGAGAGCTGAGATGAAGGATTATTATTGAATAACAGCTTGAATTTTGGTCTGTTCCTCACACAAAACTATTGTATGGCTTAAGAAGACTTGGAATAGATTGCCTAAATCATATGGTACTTTTGTCATTTTTGGAGTTTGAAAACCCATGGTCACATTCACTTGGAAATTCACACATTCATCTATGGAAAAGAGCAGTATGAACATTGTGCTAAACATATGGAAGCCTGTTTCCACCACTGAATAAAAAATAAAAAAGGTAATTGTGACTTTTATCTCACAATTCTGACTTTTTTTCTCGCAATTCTGACTTTTTTCTCAGAAATGTGTGATATAAACTCACAATTGCGAGTTATAAAGTCCAATTTTGAGGGGGGGAAAGACTGATATGTTCTCAGAATTGCAAGTTTATATCTCACAATTCTGACTTAATAACTCACAATTCTAAAAAAAAAAAGTTCACAATTTCGAGATATAAACATCTCGCAATTCTGAGAATTCTCACAATCTCGAAATTGTGAACTTTTTTTATATCTTTTTTCTATATAATTTATATCTCGCAATTGCGAGTTTATATCTCAGAATTCTGAGAAAAAAGAATTTTTAGATAAAAAGTCACAATTACCTTTTTTATTCAGTGGTGGAAACGGGCTTCCATATAAACATCTACTTTTGTGTTCAGTGGAAAAAAATAAGTCACAGAGGTTTGAAATAACTTGAGAGAGAATAAATGACAGAATGTTAAATTTTCTGGTCTGTCCATTTAATACTGTACATTTAAATATCACCTTAAAGTCCAATTATTAATTTAATAATTTCTTTGATAACTATTAAAGAATCAAAATTAAAAAATAATTAGATAATCACTGGTGTCTAGGCAGTAACCTGAACACATTTTATCTGCCGTTTCTCTTGTGAAGTCTAAATGAGCATTTGAAAGGTATCCACTATAACCCGCTGCTAAAGATGATGTTTCCATGTTTGGTCAAAAATGCACCAGTTTCACTCTCAGCTGCACCAAATCCTTGTGTTTCAGGTTAATGTCAGGTCAGGCTATGAGCTGGTCATCAGACTAATGGATAGGGTCTTGCATGCGTAGCTATTTTAAATCCTTTTCCCTGTGGTTTAAAGGGGTCATATGATGCGATTTCAAGTTTTCCTTTCTCTTTGGAGTGTTACAAGCTTATTGTGCATAGATAAGATCCCTAAAGCTGCAAAGACTAAAGTCACAAACCCAAAGAGATATTCTTTATCAAAGTTAAGACTCTGCCTAAAACGGCTCGTTCTAACACGCCCCCACATATCTACCTCACTATGTGGAAATATTTGCATAATGCGCCCAAATGTGCACACAAAGAAAGAAGGCGGGGTTTCAGTAACCGCAGTTAGTGTTGAAGCAGCCATGTCAGGAAGACGCTGTGTGTTTCTAGGAGAAAGCAAAAGCACTTTATTTGGCCTTTCCGAAAGTAGATGCATTTAGGAATCTTTAAGATTACTTACAACAGAACAGCAATACATTTTATGGACGACCGTTTCGTGAACCTAGGAGAGGAGGTAATTCTGACTTTGCTATGACAATCTGGCACTTCTGAATCAGATACTGTTTTGTTATTAGTTTAAGTATTTGCTATTGACTGTTCAAATGCGAAGTTTTGCGCATTGTGTGTGTGTGTGCGCGCGCGTGTGTGTGTGAGAGAGAGAGAGAGAGAGAGACAGCGTCACATCACAGTGGAGTCAGCTGTCTTAACCGCGGCTTGTGTACTGCATCATTACTGTGTCTGTTCCACTTTCGGGCTTGAACTGATGGATAAACTAATGACATTATTTACTGTCTTTACATTTTGAAAGATGAAGCTCGCGATTATGGTAAGGGGAGTTACATTTCCGACGAGTGCTTGCGGTGTTCGGCCAATCACAATGCACTGGGTCAGCTGGCCAATCAGAGCAGACTGCGCTTGTCGGAAGGAGGGACTTTGTACAAAACGAAGCGTTTGAGAGAGGCGGGGCATAGAGGACCTACAATAATGTACAGTATTTGAAAAATAATGTGTTTTTTGAACATTAAAGCATGTCAACATATTCTGTTACACCAAATACACAAAATAATGATCTTTAAAAAAGCATCATATGACCCCTTTAACAGGGAGTCAGATTGATGAGTGTGCTCCCTATCTGAGATCACTTTTTTTCCCCAAGACATTTCACAATCCTTGTTAGTTTTTTTTTGTGGCTTATTTTGTAATTGTGAGCACAAATTTGTATTTGTATTTTTTAAGTGCTTTAAAATTCTGATTAAATGATCAGAAGTTGTGATCTTTAAATGCTGAAAATATCTCTCCAGTCAGCATGAAAAACAGTTCTGACATTGTTTTGTATTTCTTGTTTTAATGCCAAAGACAGATTGTTCAGGCGTCCAGAGGGTTTGTTCCACTGGTGTCCGTGTGAACATATGGATCCAGTGTAAAGGCAGTGCCAAATTTGTCAGGAATGATTATTTAAACATAAGAGTACAACAGATATTTGGCCAGGTGGAATTTCAGTATATGGCCTCTTTTTAATTTTCAGTGACAGTATTGAAAATGTTTTGTTTTGCATGATTTCTTTTCTCATGCAGAATGTGCACAAGATACAAGTGAGGAATCCGAATCCTCTTGTGGTTTGATTTTTTACAGATGTTTGGGATGTTTTTTAGTGATCATACTACTTCGATGTGGTTATGTTTGATTTGGATATCAAAATGAAGGTTTGTTTGGTTAGATATATCTGCACACATTCTCTGGACCATTCTTATTTTTGACCACCCATACTGTCTGTTTTATCTTTAGCAAAGTTCACAGTAAGCACAGTGTGGTTTGCTGTGAAAGTAAACTTGTGTGCTCAGTTTCAAGTCACACTTTTATTATTATTGTATACCAAAACGGAAATTGGTCATGAAAAAAAAAAAATCTAAATAGTAACAGATGACTGAGATAGACTAATTACTGCACTCAGACTTAATTACTTTAAGAGCAGAGGGTTGAGTGATGTTCCTCTTCTCTGGCACTAATTGGTCTGTGCAGTTACTTGTTGGATTTTATTTGCCCATTCGATTCTGTTTCCAATCAATATCTACGAATAATAGAGGACAGTGTTTCTCTGTTAATGTACAGTCAGTCAGTTATTATCGCAAAATAAACCCTGACAGGGTAATTAGGATGCAAAAGAAGAGTGAAAGACATCAAATATTAATTCGCGTTAACCAGAGAATCGCTTAGCTTCAGCTAAGACAAGAAAAATAGTCCATTACAATGTACCAAATAATCGGACTAGCAAAAAGATTAACGCTGCAGCAATATTGCTGTAATAATACTGAGATCATCTGAGGTCATTTTCTCTACAGCCAGTGTTGCCAGATTGGAAATGCCCAAGTATCGTACCAGAAGCTCAAAATTATCGTATTTGGAAGAAAATTATCGTACACGAGTAAAAACGTACAGAATACATTTATTTATCTACTAGACTAGACCAACAACTTTTTGACACAACCTTCAAATTACCACAATAAATAAATAACATGCTAGGGCCCTATGAAATATGTTTTATTTTTCCCAAATTCCTTATTTTTAAAATTTTTTCCAAATTAAAAATTTTTTTGGATTCTGTTTTTTTTTTCCATTTTAATTTTTCTGTACTCCTTTTTAAATGGTTAAATTAAATTGTATTAATCAAAAGCACGTCTAATTAAATAATGAAACGTATACAATTCAACATCAAAACTATTAAAAAGTTGAACAAAAATGACATGTTTAGGGTCTTATGAAATGTTCTATTTTTTTCACCTTGTTTATTGTTACCAAATTCTGTGTTTTAATATGTCTAATTATTTGAATGCATAAAAACTACTTTTATTTATAGCCTTATGAAATGTTTTTTTTTCTTTAGAAATTATGCATTGTGTATTTACATTTTTCTGGTTATCGAATGAAGGCATAACACATTCAATTTATCTTTTAATTAATGAAAATTAAACAAATTGAATTTTTTGGCAAACAAAGGGGATTTACAATTAAAACATGGAAGAAATATTGTGATTATTCTTTAATAATTTTAGTAGTAGTAGTTGTACGTACATTCTACTGAACAATAGTAATACATTTCTGGCAGAAACTATATATTTTTGACTCTCAGAGCAGTTCTGGGGATGTTGTTCATGTATTTATGTCCTATTTAGTGAGAAGGCAGATGCTGAAATCACCACGAGCGTATGTGTGTAGTAAACAAAACCGCGTGACATTCATTCAGACCATAGATTCAGACAGACACAGAACATGCAGGATTTATATTTAAATAGCCTTTTTGCGGCTTAATATTTACAGATACTAGTCCATATCACGATTTAAGTCTAATGACCTTCCTTTGAATAATTCATCCAAACTTTGACAAATTCCGTGACATTCCGCGTTATACAGTAAATTCCGTTGACTGGATTCCGCAATTCCATCCGTGTTTTCCACATCGCGGAAATCATAGGGCCATAGGCGTACCTTGATGAAAGGTCCAAACTCCACCTCTGAGTCACTGTCATCAGAATCCTGTGTGTTGCCAGATGTTGAGGGTCCTGAGGTGTGCACCAACCCATTTAGAGCTTCGGTAATGAGCCGATTTCATGGCTTTGTTTTGATGAGGTTGACTTTGGAAAAAACACGTTCTGAAATTATCGTATATTATAGGATTTTTTTCATTATTGATCGTACATCGTACAGAGATCAAAATTATCGTACAAATACGATCATTATCGTACGTCTGGCAACACTGTCTACAGCTGAGAAAAATGACGCTAGATGGCAGCACGTACGTTGGTATAAATCAAGAGCACGAGTACATGAAAGTAGCAGTGATTTTAGGAGTTAGAAGTTAGGCTGTAGTAACATTTTCAACATTTTTTAGGCAAAAAACGGTCCATTGTCAACAGTGTACAGATATTTGAAGCACTGCTCATTGACCAGTGAACATGAGCGAAATCTGTGTGGCTAACTTTTTCGCTTATGCAAAACTCCCATTCTTGCGAATTCCCATTGGAATGACTGGATATATCGCTGAGCAATATTAAATGTGGCCACACCCCAAAAGTACCGTTGTACGACGATTCAGTCATCTCAAGAGGAATCTTCTCTATCAGATATTTGAGGGACGTGAACCCTGCGCGAATTTTCCTCCATCAGATTCACAAGTTTCGCCACATTGACCAATATAAAAGCTGCTTAGTTTGGAATTGATTATGGTGCTTAATGTATCACTACAATATTGACAGTAAACAGTGGACCAACTTTGCCTGAAAAACTTCATAGAAGTTTTGCAAATGTGATCGTGCTTTTACCTGAAAGAGCAGCCTATGGAATCAGAAATAAATATTCCAGCAAGCCGCTTAAATACAAGTATATTTTCCTTCATTTATCTTTTATCTTCTCTTTGTTTCCCCCTCATCTTTCGTTTGTGTTCTTCTCTGGGGATGTTGAAAGATTTTTTGATAGCTTCTAGCTAAGGATGAGGACAGAGATCAGTCAAAGAAGAAAGCTTTGAGACAGAAAGGCTGCTCTTTTTTACAAAGTTTTCAAAGCTCAAAGCCTGCCTGGCCTGTTGTAGGAATCTGTTTTGGCATATGGGGAGAATTATTGGACATTAGGAGTATAATGTAGCTCATAAAGGGGGGAGCTCATCTGAACTGGATTACTGATTTTATCAATCTCAGTCTTATTATAGAACAGTTCATGAGAACGGCATGAAAAAGGTTTCAAGGCATGCCTGTCGACTAGTATAATGATAATAGTTAGAGTTGATTGCAGAGTGCTAACTGCAATATTATTTAAAGATTATTTTGTTATTAGAACGTCCTACAATTTGAACATCTGGTCAGCAATACAATTTAAAGGGATAGTTAATTCAAAAATGACATTTCTTTACCCTCAAGTTGTTCCAAACCTGTATGAGTTTCTTTCTTCTGTTAAACACAAAATAAGATATTTTGAAGAATGCTGTTAACCAGTTGCAGGTAGCCATTGACTACCATAGTACGGAAAAGTAACATTCTAACACAATTCCAACATTCTTCAAATCTTAAATCTTTTGTCTTCAACAGAAGAAATTCGTACAGGTTTGGAACAACATGAGGGTGAGTAAATTTTCATTTTTGGGTGATCTGTCCCTTAAAAAAGTCACTGTATGTCTTAAGAACTTCCCATAATGTTAGAGACCTTAGAAAAGTTCATATTTTAATACATGATCCACCACATTATGTACATAATGTACAACTGACAACAATCCTGCTGCATACAGTTGCAAGGCATTCTGTGAGTAAAAGCTAACAAGGTTTTAATTTTTAACAGTTGATTTGCTAAGAATAATTTAATCAGATTTCACTCTGACATTCAAGGTTAATCTCATTTTATTCTGGGCAGCAGAAGCACATTTACTTCTTATAAATCAACATTCATTTACAAAGCAAATGTATGAGTGAATAATAACATTTCCATTCTACCCAAATTAATTTGCTGATTGCGTTGTAGAACTTTGTACCAAACCATGTGATCATGAAATTATGTGTATTTTTAGGTACGTATATTATATAGCAGTCTCACATTATTCAGACTGTTACAGTATTATATACAATTCTCACAATTTATGTAGTTATGTATGTTCTGAGTTTATGTCTAGCATTTCTGACGTTTTTCTCCGAATTATGAGGAAAAAAAGTCCGAATTGTGAGTTGTATGGACCATATTGGCGCTCGATGCCTTATGTGTTCACTATAAAATATTTTTCTATGAAAAGACAAGATAATGTTGATTAAGATTAAGATAATGTTAAATTATTCAAATTATTCATTTGTCCTGCTGTTTACAATGGAAAAAATAGCATTGAAACAACATGGGGGTGAGAAAATAATGACAGAATTTTAATTTTGTGCTGGACTATTCCTTTAACAAAAATAGCATTTACTTGTGCAGCACAGCGAGAGGTCAAGTCTTGCGTCAAATTTTAAGAAGGAAGGAAAGCCAGTCGGAGAGATGAGAATGTGATGAGGAACTTAGTGAGTGTGTGACTTGTGTGACAGTCAGGCTGAGAATTCCTCAATCTTACTCTGCCGGCCCTCAGCCAAGATTCGCTCGAGTGCAACTCACATGAGTTAATCACTCTATACTCCCCCAGCATACTTAAACCCAAGACACATATTTTCAGCTGTTTCGCTCCACCAAACAGCTGTTGTTGTGCTGTATCATGGTTAAATGAACAACATGCTGAGGACAGAACCCTGTGGAACACTATTCATGCAAGACAAACGGTATGTGACACTCATGATGTCCGTGCTGGAGAGTTTTGTAGTGCTCAGCTTAAATGCGTGATAATGTGTGACTGGGTAGATGTGCAAAAAGTGCGAAGTTTCATCCTAAGAAGATATGCAGTGCGCTCAGGTTCACCAAAACCTGCTGTAGTGCTGAGATAACGCAGATGAAGTGCTAGTTTTCAAGTAGAGTTTCTGCCCCACATTCTGCTCCTCCATGATGATGGTTTCTTTTTTAACATTAAGCACCAGCTACAGTCTTTCAACCAGAGATGTAGGAACAATATGAAAAATGGAAGGGCCACATAATAAACCTTGCCAGCTTGGCTCATTAATATAAGACAATGTAACATTTGCCCAGTTGCAAACAGTGCCAGAAATGACCTTTTTCACTTTTAGCTGAAGTCTGAGTACTAAAAGCTCTTTTTAAAGTCCATGTGAATGCACTTACTGCTGTTTCTAGTTTTGATGTCTTCATGGGCTTTATAAATCAGATATTAATGTGGAATAGTCAAGTTTTCCCAGGTCTGCATGCGCAACAAGTGGGCGGGCAATATGCTAATGTTTCATGTTGATGTCAACATGAAACGGCTCGGTTTAAATGATTCAGAGTCGACTCTTTCTTTTGAGAGACAATAACTTTATACACGGTGCAGTTTCAGATTTAAAACTTTGCGGGATGTTTTCATTAATTTAGAGCTGTGTTACACACTGCATGAAAGGTAATTTTCAAAAACCCATAATAGGGGCACTCTAAAGTCAAGAATTTAGAACAGTCACAGTTTAATCTATGACAATGAACTTGTCCATTCAAACTGAGTTGCTTTACTTTTTTTTTTTTTTTTAAGAAATTAATACTTTGATTCAGCAAGGACACATTAAATTGCTTAAAAGTGACAGGAAAGATATTTCTTTTATATGTTACAAAAGATTTCTATTTCACATGCTGTTTTTATTATGTTTTATTCATCAAAGAATCCTGAAAATGTATGTTTACACAAAAAATATTAGGCAGCACAACTATTTTCAACATTGATAATAATAAGAAATGTTTCTTGAGCACCAAATGAAAATATTTGAATGATTTCTGAAGGATCATGTGACACTGAAAATTCAGCTTTGACATTACAGGAGTAAATTACATTTAAAATATATAAAAATAGAAAACGATTATTTAAATTGTAATAACAGATCACAGTTTTACTGTATTTTATTCCAATAAATAAGAAACCTAAAAAAAACATTTAAAAAATTTTTTAAGCAGCAGTGTATTGTGTTCTGTATTAGCAAAAAATTAAAAAAAAAAAGTTTTTGGATGAAAACTAAATTTATTATAGTTAATAATTATTCACAGAACTGAGCATTGTGAACATTTTCTTTTTGACTCTCTTAATGGATTAATGGATGTGCACCATAATTGTGCAAAAACTCTTCAACATGGTTTAATTAGATGTTAATGGATGTCTAAATTTGGTCAGAGGAATGCATTTGATTGACGTACATGGTTTGCTTGAAGTTTTTTATGAAACCATTAAGAGAGATCCTTTGAAACCATACTTTCTCTAAAGCTAAAAGAAATCTAAGAACAACTAAAAAGTGTACTGACGGATTGAACCCATTAAGGATTCCTGTGTATCTTAGCTGAAGAATAACTTTTGATGTTTCTAAGACATAACAGGGATATTTAGAAATCGCATATCCAAAGTCAGTCCATAAAGGCTCGATATGTTCAAAGAATCTGTTGCTCTGATGTTAGATGTGTCTGGTCTATTATCTTTTTCCTGTTCACATCTGCTTTCATTCACTGTCCATTGACATTAACAGTATACATTCCTTTTCTTAGAAAACCTACAGCAATAAAAAAAAGAAGGAAATTTGCATTGAGCTGCATTTGCTTCTTTCCAACCAAGCAGAATATAACAGTGTGTTTTCTGTTTCTTTGTCTTCAGATTGTCATTTCTTCAAAACCGAAAGTACAGCGTCAATTCCAACCGATTTCTGTCATGCGAGCTGGAATCTCAGGAGTCTGTTGGGACATCATAGCCAAGAGTTCAATGCCTACAGACACAGCCTGAGGAGAACATACAGACAACACAGCTTACATAGGAAATATGTGTCAAATCAAGAGACTTCATTGCAGTTTCCTTTTGATGAGAAACAACAAATCACAAAGATAGTTTATAGGCCTATTTCGCATAACTTCTACATTATGTAAGAATGATGTTAGCATGCAGGCATTTTATCTGACAGCCTAAAACCATGAATGCAACCAGATCAAATGTCCAGGAATGTTCAAGGAGATGGGGAAGGTTTGAAAAAGCACAACAAAGGAAAAGAAGGCAAAGAAAATAAGTTTCAAAAGAATCAGTTCAATTAAAAATGAAAATTGCTGAATATTTATTCACCCTCAGGTCTTCCAAGAAGACCATCACTTGATCACAAATGGATCCTGTGCAGTGAATGGGTGCTGTAAAAAAGAGTCAAACAGCTGATAATTGTGAAGTGTAAAGTGGTCCGAACCACTGTCCTGCAGAATTTATCTCCAACCCTAATTAAACACATCTGAAGCAGCTAATCAGGGTCTTCAGGGATTACTAGAATCTTCCAGGCACGTGCTTTGGAGCTGGTTGGAGCTACATTCTGCAGGACACCGGCCCTCCAGGACCGGAGTTTGATACGTGTTTAAGCCAGAAGCAACGGTTAGAAGTTAAAAACTGATTTGTTTCTTACAAACATGCAGCTTTTCACTTTACAAGCTGTTAATCGATGGACTGGAGTCGTGTGGATTTCTTATGGATTATTGTGTTTTTATCAGCTGTTTGGACTCTGACGGCACCCATTCACTGCAGAGGATCCATTGGTGAGCAAGTGAAATAATGCAGAATTTCTCAAAATTTGTTCGGAAGAAACAAACAAACTCATATTCAGCATGTAGTCTGAGGGTGAGTAAATATTCAGCAAATTTTAACGTCTGGGCGAACTATTTATTCAAAGAGATCTTTCTTCGTCCCCTTGAACATTTTTCAAGCTGTATGGGATGTCAACTTACTGCTTCTCATTTGTGTAGTTGTTCTCATCTTTCAAGTTAGAAGGAACATTTCTGCTTCAGCTGTAAAGGCTAACAATGATAAATCTATACAGCTTAGCAGACAGGTGCAAACAGCTTGTCATTTAAGCATGCGGTTATTCTTGCATCCATTGAACCTCAAAATGCTCATTTTCAGACTAAGGAGTTAATACTCCCTCTTTATTAATCAACGTATTTGTTGTACATGTACAGTTTTGACTTCTGTGAAAAGAAGCAGTGGCTTGTCACTGTGTGACATTTGTACTTTTATTGTATCACTGTAATCAAACGTAATTTAATGTACAGTGTACCTGGATGATGAATCTAAAAACTCTGTTGTCAAAGTTTCATAAAACTATATAAAAATTACATTGTTACTCCGTACCGCATGTGTTCGGCTCTTCCATTAAATAAAAGCTGCTGTTTGATTGACGTGCCATTGTTCTTTCCATTGTGCTCCAGACAGCTCGATGGAGGTTCCTAGGAGACAACTAAATGCTGAAATATTTTAATTGTGTAATGCTTCATACGGCCTTGAAAGCATTAGCTTGATCAGGCCATTACATTGTTTTGCCCAAATGAGCCAATTACATGTCGAGGCATCGAGTGCCATCAAAGATCTAAATTTACTATCCATTTGCGAAACAAATGTGAAGATGATTTCAAACGTGAAGTTTTAAAGCAGCTATTCCAGCATGAGGCCACACAACAGATGTTTTATACTCTGCCAGAGACAATCAACTTGACAAAAAATAATAATGCCACGAACTCTGAAGTATTCGCTCATAATACACACTACTGTTCAAAAGTTTGGGGTCAGTAAAAATGTTTTACTCTCATGACCACAAAGACATTTATCAAAAATATAGTAAAAACAGTTCTATTGTGAAATAGTATTCCTATTTAAAACAGCTGTTTTCTATATTACATTTTAAAATGTATTTCTGTGATGGCAAAGCTAAATTTTTTACGAGCCATCACTCCAGTCTTCAGTGTCACATGATCCTTCAGAAATCATTCTAATATGCTGATTTGATGCTCATTTAACATTTATAATTAATATTATCAATGTTGAAAGCAGTTGTACTGAATTTTGTGGAAACAGCAATACATTTAAAAGATTCTTTGATGAATAGAAAGTTCAAAAGAACAGCATTTATTTGATATAGACATCTCTATTCTCCCTTTTGGTCAATTTTAATGCAACCTAGCTGAATTAAAACCCAAACTTTTGAGCAGTAGTGTACATACACCATTTCTAGTAATTCAGGGTAGAGATATTTATTTAAATAACTGTGCAGTCTTAAAAAATAAAAATAAAAAAAGCCAACTTTGAAATGTATAAAAAGCATTTTATTAAAAGTGCTGTATATTAACAAGCAAATGACTGACCTTTTATGAGCTAATATATACAGAATCTGACTAGGCAAATAAACAGTGACAAAATAAAGCAAGATAAAAATATATATAATTGTGATTTTTTAAAAATTTGTCTGGAAAGTCACTGCATTGGTCAAAGGTAAATAAGACAAACACCTGAAAATAGTTATATCCTGTACAGTCTCAATCCTGACATTATTATTTGTGACCTAAACCTCATAAAAAATAAATAATAAAAAAAAGTATCAAATGTTGGCAGTCCAATCAAAGCATGTCTTTAACGGTGGAATTGAGAAAAGCATCAGTGTTGGCTTTCTTGGAGAGCTCGCTCTGTAATGGAAAACCAGATAAAACATGTTAACACATCTTTACTAACTGAACACTGAATCATTATTATGTGTGGGCCTTAAAATGTTAATGATCTCTCTCAGGGGAATTAGTGGTCACAAATGAGCATCCTCCTTATCACAGATGCTCCATTTGGAGTTAATAAACATCCGGGGAAGTGGTCTAATGCAGAGTGATTGGGCTTACGGTAAAGGCCGAGTAGCTCACTGGAAGCGGTTTCTTGTCACTGCCCTGATTCTTTTCCCAAACTTCCACAAGGCTTCTTAACTCCTCTTCCAGCTGTTTGTGTAGACATACAAAGGCAAACTGACATTACAACCACAGCTTGTGTTAGCTCCCCATGTCGTTCCAAACCTGTAAGACCTTTGTTTCTCTTCGGAACACAAATTAAGATATTTGTGATGAAATCCGAGAGCTCTCTGACCCTTCCATAGACAGCAACGCAACTGACACATTCAAGGCCCAGAAAGGTAGTAAGGGCATTGTTAAAAAAGTCCATCTGACATCAGTGGTTCAACCTTAAGTTTGTGAAGCTACGAGAATATTTCTAGTGCACAAAGAAAACATAAATAATGATTGTTATTAGGTAGTAATAGCCACATTTCCACTGTCAGGCCAAAAGCGGGCGTGCTAGTGCGTGCCAGGGCCAGCTGCATTTCCACTGTCACTTCCGGGGCTTGATCGGTGCTTCCTCGGGGCCCACGGCCCAGGTTTTTTGGCCCGACGAAAACCTTGGGCCAAAGCGGGCCAGCTGGGGCTAGAGGAGTGGTTATTAAGAAAGGCGGAGTTTCTCGAGTCTGGAGAGCGTCAGCGCCGCGAATCATTTCAGAAAGTTAACAGCTAATACCAGCATTAAAGACTTTTCAAATAATTTTAGTTCAAAACTCACTTTCAGACAGCAGCGAGTGTTTGAAATAACTTGATCCGATGTGGATTATAATCACCATACAAGGCAGAAATATTTATAAGTGATGCAAAAGACTATGCACGCTCACCATCAACGTTACCATAGTAAACATGGTAAATACGACCGCTTGATCACAATCGTTTATTTATTTAGTAACATTTTATCTGTCATAAGTCTCGTCTCGAGAGTTTAGCTCAGTGTATGTCATAAAAATATAATAATGGTTTTTGTTCAGGAACTTTTATAAAAATATAGAAATGATCATTCTTTCTAAATGTGATGTACTGTGACTACAAATAAACAGAAGCAGACTCGACTGAATAAGTAGATAGGCTATGTTTAGAAAATGAATACTTTTCAACATACTTCTCAACTAAACTACCAGTAGGTGGCGGTTAGTAACTTAAAGGAGTCATATGACGCGATTAAAATTTTTCCAAGCTCTTGGTGCATAAAAAAGATCTGTAAAGTTGCAAAAATAAGAGTCTCAAATCCAATATTTATAAAGATATTCTTTATAGAAGTTAAGAGTCAACCACGCCTACCTAAAACGGCTCATTCTAACACACCCCCACATGTCTACGTCACTATGTGGGAAGATTTTCATAACGCCGCCCAAATGTTCACGCAAAGAAAGGCGGCATAACTTTTATTCTCGCTGTTGCCGCCGCTGCCATGTTGTGGAGATGCTGTGTGTTTCGTTGTGAAAGCGAAACTACTTTGTTTGGTCTTCCAAAAGAGGACACAAATAGAAATCAGTGGCTAAGTTGTATTTACAACACTGTTCCAGAACAGTTTAACCCAAATATTCAGATGTGTGGTGCACATTTTATGGAGAATGAGGACTGTTTCCTGAACCAGTAGCCTAATGCGTCTGTGGCACAAAGGTTGTTTCTATAACGTTGGGCAGTTCCAACTTTGCAAGGACAGTCTGGCGCTTCTGACTCTCAGCCTGTAAGTAAGTTTTTTATATTTAAATAATTTGCCAATGACGATTCAAACGCGAGTTTTGAGCAGTGTAGAGTAGGCTTGTTGTTTCTCCAATCACAAATGCAGACATGGTTTTGTGTTTACGCAGAGCGATACGCAACAATGCGTAAAAAGACCGTATAAGTCATTATAATCAGTAATTATGTCCCCACTGGATGCAACAAATGCCTCGTTTGTAATGGGTTTTATTGGTTTTGTCTCGTCTAGTGATGTCCGGATCACGAACGAATTGTTCTATTTAACCGGATCTTCTTAGTGAACCGGTCGAACCAGTTCACCAAATCTAACTCAATCGTTTGAAACGGTTTATAAACGTGCCTGACACTCCCTCTGACGCGAAATAAACCAATATCCAGAGTTATTCAGTTACTCCTAACAGTACATTGACTGAACTGCTAAAAGAGAACCGATGATGGGATGTGCACGAGCAGAGCAGCTGCTGGGAGATGGCATCCTTTCCGTCACACGCTTGAGACATTCGGCCAATCACAACGCACTGGATAGCTGGCCAATCAGAGCACACCTCGCTTTTTTAGAACGATGAGCTTTGTAAAAATCGACGCGTTTCAGAAAGGCGGGGCATAGAGGAGAAACAATAATGTACAGTATGTGGAAAATAATGTGGTTTTTTTTACCTTAAACCGCATAAACACATTTTATTACACTAAATACACAAAATAATATTATTTTTAGTAGCATCATATGACCCCTTTAATGAGTGAGTCATTGAGTCATTCATTCAACTGATTGAGTGCGTTATCATGTTGGCATCTTAAGGACTTTCGTGGACAGCTGACTCCTAAAGTTTTTCATATTAGGCATGGGCCGATTACCGGTTTCAAGGTATACCACGATTTGAAAATTTCACAGTTTCAAAACCGCTAATATTTTCCGTTATACCATTCCTGCGGTATGCATGGTTTTTCATGTATCCTCAAAGACTGAAAGTGTAGGAATCCCTCCGGTTGAGTGCAGCGTTAGAGAGTAACACGCCCCCTCCCCCTCCTGTTGGTGCGAGCGAGCGGTCAGTCACGTGTGTGTATGACGGCCGAAGGAGCTTCCTCTGGAACTTAAGCGATCTGCAACCGGCCGTTTATTGTTTTATTGCAGCCGATCTCTGTTCTGGACTTGCACAAACTGCGTTGCAATGCATATCATTTTTCAAATGTAATTTATGTGAAAATATGAAGTCTGTAAACGCCCGTTAACACAGGCCAGAGACGCTGAAGACGGACACACAGACAAAAATACTGTAGCAGGCAGATCACTCACTGTTCATGATGCACGAACTATTGGAAGAAAATCCTAAATATTGATTTGGGGGTTTATATGAATGAGTTTCTGAGGGGAACTGACTGTCTTCAGAAATGTTTAGATGGTATTTTCTTTTCATCTCGTATAATTCACATTAAAGCAGTGTTTCAGCGCAGCTCTGCTTCGTTTACTGCGATAACCAAGGAAACACTGTATCAGTGAATCTGCGTCCCATTCGGAGCTTCGCTGTTTGTTTCGTTCAGGCATGTAATATAATTTCACAAAGCTAGTCAGAACTAGAGCCCGACCGATATATCGTTTTGCCGATATGAGCCTGTTGCCGATATATCGGTATCGGCGAATATGCAGCCGATATGAACATATTTTTACAGAACATATAATGCAGATAAAATGCTTGAAATTGTGTAATTACTTAGTTTGTCCATTGTTTGCTACTGGCGACCTGGATGAAACGCGTTAAAGCTTAATTCGATGGAAAACCATTGAAACTTTGAACGGCCATATCTCCGTAACGGCGCGGCAATTCCGCACCAAATTTGGGGGATCCCTTCAGCTCGAGGAACCCTCTCAAACGCGAATCTAGAGGCCCTCTTTCAAATGACCACCCCCGTGTCGATAGCCCCCTGGGTTCGGGAGTTACGGATGGTTAAATTTGCGGTCCGGCGCCGACCGATCTAGCGATCCGGGGGGCTACCGACGTGCGGAGGGTGGCGTTCGAGAGGGCTCTTCGAGCTGAAGGGATCCCCCGAATTTGGTGGAGATCCGCCGGCACGTTCGCGAGAGAGTGACACCAGTCAACACTTTCCCTTCAGTAAGGAGGTCTCTTGTTCAGGCAGCATTCATGCGTTGTCTTATTCGACCGTAAGTGGACTTCACATGAAATTCCGCCATGATTCCAGTTACAAGGGAACGTACACGTTACATTCAAAGGGCATTAAAGTGCGCGAGATGTGAATTTATATTGTATTTATTTACAGAGGTAGGGGAGAGCAGGGCACAAAGTAACACTTTTTGACTTTCTCAGTTTGTGTAAATCCACATGGGGTTCAGAATATATATTTTTTTATCCACAGTAATTTTACACTTGTCTAGTACAAATATGTCGCTTTGTTTCATAATTACAGTGTATAAGTTTTTCTTTATTTACCCTCAAAAAATGGAAGTGAAATGTGACAACATGCCCTGTAGGTGGAACACATTGTAACATCTGAGGGGCACGTTGTAACTTGACCATATGACAGCTTAAAATCTTATCTGATCGAATGAAAAAAAATATACAAGACAAACTAAAATATTTTGTTAATTAAATAAAAATAATAATATAAATAAATATATATATATTTTTTTTAATAAAATAATGGCGTTTTTTTTTTATTAAAAATAATCTGATTTTGGAGTTTGACAATGAACACATTGCAACCATGCTTGGGACGGCCCACATAAACGAGCAAAAATGCTTTACATGTCTTGAAATAATAATTAAGCCAATATTTTAATTTGGTAAAATAAATATTCAAACCACGTGCGTTACAACTAACCCCCCCGTTTGTGCATCGCGCTCCCCTATATTATATCATGTCACACTTCTCTAGTAAGTTTCGTCTGTGTGTGTGTGAAGACAGTAACGCAAATCCGTGAATGAATGTTCCGAAGTGAAAAACTTCAACAGAATAAAGTTGAATGGAATTGAATTGAATTAAAGTTGAATAAACTTCAACTTTACTGTTCAGTGCACTGATGTCAGACTCATTTTGGATAGTAAAGTTTGTTAAATTGTTAAATGCCCTTACATATCTCTGTCACCATTATAAGTGTTTGATCACCACATTTGAGTGATCATTGCAAAAAATGTGTTTATGTATATATATTCTGTTTATGTATATACTGTATTCTATATATAGTACCAGTAAAATGTTTGGACACACAAATGGGAAAGTGTCCAAACTTTTGACTGGTACTGTACTATAATATACACAAAGAATATCGGCATCGGCCTTTTTTAAACACCCTAATATCGGTATCGGCCAAAAAAAAAACATATCGGCCAGGCCCTAGTCAGAACATTCTGTTTTTGCTTCAAATTGGGTTATTATTAAATCAAATTATGCATATGAAATTATATAAATAAATTATATGAAATTATATGTATATGAATTATATAACTAAAATTAAATAACTGTGTAATTACAGATTTAGGTTAAATAAAGATGTCAGTCTTTATTTTTCTTCTTTTTAGGGCAGCAGTAGCTCTAGCAGCAAATAAACCATCCACATCAAAAGCTGCAGGACAGCCCACATTTCAGAAACAAATCAAAGAAAAAATAAACAAATACTACTGTTCCAAATATTCTGCATGTTGCTCAAAATATATTGTGTTCAGTTTTTAGAGTGGTCTCAGAGACACATTTTAGAGTTGTAACAACAATACCGTGACACCATGATATTTTTGCTTAAAGTTATCATACCGTCAAAATCTCATACCGGCCCATGCCTAGTGGTGGTCAGATAGAAATTAATCTTTTCCAATAAGTTTAAATAGATTTTTAACTATTATGGGCATTTTACCTTTATAAAGCCATATTTTCTATAAGTGTGCATTATCTTTTGAGTAAAACTCTTACATTTAATCAGTGAATAAGAATAATAAGACATTTGGGCAGTTACCAATCAAATGAAATCAGTATCAACAAAATTCATCTTTGCAATCCAGACATAAGGCATTTAGAAATATTTACACACCGTTTAATGCATTTAACCTGCAGTTACAAATGCATAAATAATTTGATATATTAAACAAAAAAATTTAAGACTGATATTTGAAATTATTTAAAAAATGAAAAGATACTTTAAATGTGAAATTAAAACCGCCAGTAGGTGGCAGCAAGTCACTGTTAATAAGCGAGTCATTGCGATTGAACCGAATCATTTAAACGGTTGATTCATTCAGGAACGAATTACCGTCATGTTGCTCAAAGACGCAAAACAACGCTGTGGCTTTGTTTGGAATTATTTTTGTTGGCAAAATAGTGCAAAAACAGGCAATATGGTGTCTAAAACGTAAGTCTCTTAATAAAATATCTAGTTTATTGAACTGTTGTAAAAAAAATTATTACATTTGTATATGGTAATTTTTGGAGAAAAAAAGGCACTCTTCCATGTGAAATTGATTAACTATATGAAGTGGTATAAATATACACATTTTCTGCCCCCCCATGTCTTGAATTTGTGATCATTCTGAATGTATTTTAATAGACTGAATCATGCAGTGAAAGCGCGCACTGTAAATGCGCACGTGCACTAGACTTCACGTAATGCGTGCACGCTGTAGGTGTTTTGAATGTTTTTTTTGCGTCGTGAGAATATTGAGCAAAATAGCTCACTTGTCATGGTGTTACTTAACTATATCATATTATGAATAAACTAAACATTCAGAATTTTTACCATAGTGTGTTTCTTCCGAGTTTGTGTACTGTTACGCTAATTTGTTATGTAGACTTTCACAAAGAGACAAACATAGTGAGCCTCAGCGCGACCTTGTATTCTGTATTATGCTAACTTACTGCAATTCTGTATGATGACGCAGTAACTTACCGCGGGGAAGAAAAAAAATCTACGGTCTGTCCAATATTTTAGCGGTAATGTGACCAAAAATATTTAAGACCCATTGAATCCAAATTTAAGACATTTTAAGACTTTTTAAGGCCTTATATTAGGAAAACGTTATTTAAGACATTTTAAGGCCTTATATTAGGAAAACATTTTTTAAGACATTTTAAGACTTTTTAAGGACCCGTGGACACCCTGATCTTGGATGGTCTGAGGGCGAGTAAGTTTTAATTTTTGGGTGAACTATACCTTTAAATCACACATCGGTTTTTGCTGAGAATTGAAATGAATTTAATATTATGAAGTTACCTGACTGCCTTTAAGTTTGAATATCAAGGTTCAGGCAACTTACCATCACAGAAGTGAACATTGAACGGCTCTCTCTGTTCTGGCCCAAGCAAGCATTTGTCCCACAGAACCACAAGCTCCTGTCGGACCTTATCAACCACCTCCTCCAGCTGAGCCATCTGCAGCTCCTCCAGATGTTCCACATAGCCCTGCCACTGCAAGAGGAAATTCACTCCATTAGCACTCGTTGGTAAACCACAAGGAGAGTTAAGATCCCTGATAGGACATCCTGTGGGTTACATGCAAAAGCTCTCACCCGTCTGATATCATCAGAGAGAGTGCTCATGGCAGCCTCTCGGAACGCCTCGCTTTCCGGCTCAGGACAACTCAGACGATTCCACAGGCTCGTAGCTCGCTCTTTGAGTTTGTCTCGGGCGGAAATCAAGGATTCCTTTTTCATTGCAAGCTGTGTGGTATAAATATTAATTATGAGTACAATAATGATGATAATAATAATAATAATGGTTATCAGCCAGCTGGCAAGTTTTTATTTTTTTATATACTTCTATCCATTTATACTTGTATAGCCAATTTCTATTCACATTTGGTGCGATTTAATTTTGGACCATGGTTAAGATGCTAATCTTGTTCTTATACAGCCACTAGATGGCACTGCTAGTTCATGCAATGTTTTTAGAAGCCATCGTATCCATGCAAAAAAAAAATTATATATATATATATATGCTTTGTTTTTTGAAGGGGAAAAAAAAGCAGCACCTGGCTGAGCAGCAGTTTCAAGGCTTTGATATTATCATGCGTGAGCAGAAAAATATCAGTGTCAGGGCAGATGGACTCCCGTTCCAGACTGCTCTCTGGTTCATGTCCCATCTCCCCCATCAGGCTCCTGATGTCCTCCCTGAGCCCAGAGAACACCTTCTCCCTGCTCACCTACAAACAGAGCTTAAATCACAAAAGCATCCAGGACAGAAACTCATGAGTGATCAGAACAGTTCCAAAAAGAAAAGGGATAGATACTTTTTCTTTGATGAGTTTCTCAACATGTTCCTGGAGTTCCTGCAGCTGGGTTCGAGAAGGCACACTTCCCGATGGGATGTAATATGGCGTAGAGCACAAAGTTACACACAAATCCTCGTCCTGCTTCTTCAAATCACTCAGCTCTCTTAAACGTTCATTCTTCTCCTTTAGAAGAGATTCAACATGGCACCGCAGGTTCTTCTCCATCTGGAGGACTGTAAGGTCTTGCTCCAACTATAAAAGATTGCAGGATAACGATCAGAAAAACGGGAGCTTTCCATAATTAGGGTTAAAATTCTTAGAAAAACATAAAAAAAAATGTAGACAAATTTCAGACAAGCATCAATAGTTTATAATGCCCAATTACTAAAAGGCAATACTTCACAGGTCTTCTCTTACTTTGTATGGTTCCAGTCCCAGTTCCAAGCACAGTGTATCCAATTGTTTCTGGAAGGTAATGACATCGGTTCTAATGCGATGCCTTAAGGCCTCTTCCTCCATAATCATTGAATGCAAAAGCTCCTATAAAACATGTTTAATTCAGAGTAAGCATCAATCAGAAATTGGTGAGCGATGTGACGCATGCAAAGGCATTACTTACATCTATATGCTTTTTCACAGTTTGCATTCGTTCTACCCTCTGCTCCTCCATGATGCCAATACTGTCCCATATGTCCACAAGCCTGGCCATGGAATGATTGATCTCAGTCACCAGAGAGAACGCCAGAGCTTCACTGCTCATGAAAACATAAGGAAATAAATTAGATTAAATGAATACTGATGGATCTTGTGGTGTTTGGACTGACAGCATCAGTCTCCATTCACTTTCACGGCATCTTTTTGGCATACAATGTAAGTGAATGGTGACTAAGACACATCACTTTTTAAGTTCAAGAGAAGAATGTCAAACGGTTTTAAAGCAACATAAGGGTGAGTAAATGATGATAGAATATATTATTATTATTATTATATTAATTTTTTGGCTGAACTATCCCTTTAACATTGGCTTAAACGCCCCTTAACGCCTAAATAAGGCTCATGACAACAAAACAGATCAGCAAGACTTTAGTTATTTACGTTAGTTAGTTATTTAAAATTACTACAGCGTCCGTAAAACTCGCATCATAACCAAAAAGGGGTAACGTATGTAACTAGCGTGTGTTTTGCATTACCAGCCACGATATAACGTTACATAAGATAATGAGACACGGCCATAATACAATTTAACCTAGCGCTAGTTTGGCATTCTCGACTTATACACACTTACCTTCTGCGACAAGACATCGTTGTTACGTACTAACGCACAACTCCGTCGATAAACTAAATAAAATATGAAGTATGACAAGAAATAGCAGTCGCCTCGCTCTGCAGCTAACGTTACGAGCGGTAAGATTTGAATCGCAACTGACGTCTTCTTGTCTTCTTCACTGGACGCAATGAAAAGCGACTCATATAGCATCACGACTATTGCGCCACTACGCGCCCCGGAGCGAAATATCCTCCATAACAAAGTAGTTATGTTGATATTTGTTCGATTTTCTAGTTGTTTTTGATAAATATAAAAAACTTAATATGAGACATAAATGCAATTTTGTCTTCCAGTGTGTATAACAACAACCCCTGAGTTTGTACAGTAGCATTCAAAATGTTCATATTCAGTTCTGATTCAAACAGGAGTGGAATTTTTTTGTGCTATCTTGTTAATTTTATGAACATATTCAACATTTATCATTTCTAAGAGCTGAATATCATGTTTCATGTGTTTTAATAGAAAATATGTTTTCCAGCTCTTAAGGCCCATTTGTGGATACATTACACAGACGAGTCATTAACCAGTTGTGTCGTATGAGTAGCAAAACAAACAGCACTGTGGATGGTATGAAATGACAGTTGTTCCATGTCTTTGTCACCAGCCCCAAAGAAAGAGCCTCTCCTTAAAGAATCTATTACTGGTGTGTTGCAGCAAGCTAGAATTACATTCACGCCAACTTCTTTATAGTCTTTTAAAACCATTTTGAAGGTGCTCACTCCCACTGTGTCTATTATGGAGATGCAGGAGCAATCTAAGATGATAGTATGAAAATCAATGTGTTGTGAAATCAAGCTTACACTTACATCTCCATTTGTTTCATCTACTCTATCTGTCTTCTTCGCAGCCTTTTCTCTAGCTTTTTTCTCCAGTTTTCTTCTGCGGGTTATTTCAAGGAATGGCTCAAGATCAGTTGCTTTATATAAAGATTTTAAAAAGAAGTCTTGGTTGGCGTAGAAAAGAGGCGCTTGAAAACGAAAGATCTTCACCTTTGGAACAGGTGAAAGATTATCATACTCTTCCATGTCCTCATAGTCGTTGGTTTGTTCAATTTGTCCCAGTAACGAAACCTTAGGATTCTGAGTCTGGACCACCACACAGATCATAGAGAAGACAATACCAATCAGCAGTCCAATCTCCACGCTAATTAAAGCAGTTGAGCTCATGCTCACCAACCAGACAATTGCCTCAATCTTGCTTTCACGCCATTGCTTAGGGACGTCTAGAAATTTGCGCAGGGCGCCCCGCAGACTGACGATGATGATGCAGGCGAGAACACATTTCTGCAGGGCATAGAAAAATGGTGCAAAGAAAAGAAGGACCAGAAGAACCACTAAGGCACTCACTACACTGGAGACCTGAGTCTGGCAACCTGTTGAGTCTTTCACCATAGTTTTTGCAAGGGCGGCACTTGAAGTGAAAGAATGGAAAAATGAAGGAATTATATTGCAAAACCCAATTGCTATCATTTCTTGGTTGGGCCTAACTGTGTAACCATTCTTTTTAGCAAACATCTCAGACAGAGAAACGGTAAAAGCAAAACTGATGACTGCTAAAGGAATGGCATCATATGCTACTCGGGGCATCAGTTCAACACTGGGCACCTTTGGCGGAATGAAACCAGTTGGAATGGCACCTGAGATACTGGAGCTAAACTGTCCGTTTAGATCAGCAAAGTGGGAAACTACTGTGGCAACTGCCACTACGACCAGTTCTGTGGGTAGTGGGATCTTCAAACGGTCCTTATAGCGATCCTGGATCTCTTTTCCTGCAAGCAGCACTATGATGCAGATGGCACTTGTTATTAAGTCACAGAAGTTGGTTTTGTGGATGTTCTTGAAGATGTTGATCCAAGTGACCACCACTGTGCCGTAGCCTTGGTGTCGAGGGATCTTAAGGCCAACCAGGTACTTTGCCTGGACAGTGAGGATAGTGCAGGATGCCCCAGTGGCAAACCCATCAAGCATAGGAGCAGACAGATAAACCGAGACAAACCCCAGCCTGAGAATGGCCATCAGCACCTGAGGAGAAAATACAATACACTTTTCAATAAAGGACATGACATTTCCTACTATGTATTTATTTATTTATAAATATAATATAAATGGAATTGGAAGATGGCATTCGCTGTGTTCCAAATGCAGGGCTCTACGGATACTTTTCTTTTTAGGAGCGCTTGTGCTCCTAATTTAAAAAATGTAGGAGCACGGTCACAAATTTAGGAGCACCTTCTAATCAGTAATAAAAAATTCTGATAAAAAAAATTAACCTTCCCATTACGAGGTGATATTTGACTCAAACTGATTTATAGGGAATTTAGTTTTTACCTTTGTAATGGCATTTTTCTAACTTTATTAAAAGTATGTCATCTTTTATGTCAAAATCAAAAAAATATATTTATAAGCTTTTTAACATTTCTAATTAAGACAACAGAATAAAAACAAGTAGAATAAGAAGTAGAATAAGTTACCAATCAAATGAAATCAGTATTTAAGAAATACATTTGTGCTACAGAGATGGCACAGAAGAACACACAAGTGGCTTGTAGGTGTATTTTCAGACGTTTAATGAGGCTCAGA
>NW_015505293.1:889414-928882 GCF_001515645.1 Sinocyclocheilus grahami
GCAGCGGCTCAGCTGTTACTTAAAAAAAAATAAGGCAATTGTGTTGTTGTCAGACAATATAAGTCACTTAATATAAACTTCTTGTTTAATGAACTGTTGTATTAAATCAATATCACATTTGCAAACTCCCTTAATAATCGTTAAAAGCTGTCACTCATCTTAGTTTATCCCGATCTCACAAAACTCCATTATAATCGACGAAGCCCTCTACACTGCACAATGAATATCTTATTTACACCCCGTCAACACTTTGTTTGTTATAATGAGAGGATATGTCTGTGATACATTACTCAACGCTGCAGAAACACGAACGTATATTAAAACCTTTGAAGCTCCCTCAGCGCAAACACAAATATGCTGATCGGGTCAGTCGCACAGGTGCTCCTAAATATTATTTCATAGTCGCACGCAGTAGTTTTCAGTCGCAAATGGGCCACTTCAGAGGGTACTTTGAAGGGTACAACTGACAGACACTCGCTCCCATGATTCGTTTCGCAGGTTTAATTGTGTGACAACAGCCCAGGAGTGATGTACAAGTGCATTTCAAGAAACTATTTTTTGGTCACGAATCTCTCACTCACATTTATTTCAATGAATTTTTTTTTACTTGAGTTTGATGGTTACAGCGCTTAAATCTTTGCGTGGTGATTTGCAGATGTGATTTAAGAAAATGTATGTACCTGGTAGACTCCAGCAAGAAATGTTAAAGCTGTGGCAATGCTAATGGCATAGCATTCCTTTCCACATTCCATATTCAGTGCCATGATCTTCAAGTTGACCAGAGTAGTGTTAGCTTGCCCAGTGCCATTTAACCATAATGCGTTTTTCGTACTGTCTTCATTCAAATCAAAGCCTGCAAGGTAGACCTCCCGGTCCACAACTTGTCCAACCATCAAACTCATGAGGCTGAAGATGCCCACAGAAACATGTCTTGACGTTCCCATGAAAAAGTAAATGATGTTTGAAAAAAATGATGTGTACAAGCCATAGATGGGATCCAAACCAGCCAGCAGGCAGTACGCAATGGCTTGAGGGATCAATATGATGCCAATTATGATCCCAGACATCAGATCTCCCCATATATAGTCCTTCACCTTGTACTTCGGAAGCCATTTCACTACAGGGAAGAAGCCTGTTAGAGTCCCCTTCAGTTTAGATCCTGAGCAGGAGAGGTTTCGCTGCAACTTGGTCTTGATAATCTCACGAATCCGTTTCCTCTCTTGTACTCTACGCTTTAGTGGGCCCACAGTCACAGAGTTTAGGTCCTCCATGGCTTCCAGTGATGAAGGACCCATGCACTGATGAGGCTTTTAAGACAGCTCCTGAAAAAGAGACAAAGACCTTTGATCAGTGTGTGATCTCCTTTAAAGATCAAACTGGATGCCTGATAAATAGGGGTAACTGATTAATTGTTGTGCTTGGAGCAAGTGTGAATGGAAAACAGTTTCTGCGTTTTCTTTTTTTTTGCTGTTTCTGTGGGAAAGTCAATAATTAGTCAAGCAAGTTAACATGATTATCTAAAGTTATACAACAATCAGTGTTTGAGAGGGTTTAACGTGCTAGGGACAGCATTTACCAATCATTAGAAAAGATTCTCACATACTTCTCTTATCAAAGCCTCTAAAGCTAAAGGCTAGAGCGAAAACCAGGGACAAAGACCTTTGATCAGTGTGTGATCTCCTTTAAAGATCAAACTGGATGCCTGATAAATAGGGGTAACTGATTAATTGTTGTGCTTGGAGCAAGTGTGAATGGAAAACAGTTTCTGCGTTTTCTTTTTTTTTTGCTGTTTCTGTGGGAAAGTCAATAATTAGTCAAGCAAGTTAACATGATTATCTAAAGTTATACAACAATCAGTGTTTGAGAGGGTTTAACGTGCTAGGGACAGCATTTACCAATCATTAGAAAAGATTCTCACATACTTCTCTTATCAAAGCCTCTAAAGCTAAAGGCTAGAGCGAAAACCAGGAAACAAAAGCTTGTTCTTACATCTCACCTACATCTCTTTCATTATTATTAGGACTTTATATGTACAAAGTATTATGCTAATACAGCTATTTTATGATGTCAATGATGTTAAAGTCCCTGACCTTTTATAATCATTAATAAAGCTCCACAAATTGCAAGTACAGATGTACTGTATGTGGCAAAGCAATGTGCACTGTTCAAAGAAAGTCCTGAGTAAAAATGTCCAGTTACTAATTAGTTCACAGAAAAATCTCACCAACAATTTCTTTTTGATTCCTTATTCCATTAAATCCTTTTTATGTCATTGTCACACTGCTGTAGATTTGGATGTGCCAGACATTGGTCTCTAATCAAAGCAAGTATGCATGCTATTTATCTCCTAATTGCCTTTTTATTGGAGGGTCATAAAATCACCACTTAGATATGAGACTGTTTTCCATGATGGCGTCTCATAGTTTATAGGTCTATATTTGAACTGGCATTAACATCAGTAAACTATTTAGTTTTCCTCTATAGTTGTTCTTCTGCCAAAGTAGATGCATGCTCATTGTGTTTTTGAATTTGAAGACAAATAACAATATAAATGAGCAACTATTAAGTACAATACTCACCTGAATAAGTGGCTTCTTAAAGGGACCATATAAAATGAACAAAACTGCTTAGATTTATTCACTAACCTCTCTATACCCCTCCTCCCACTGGCTAAACGAAAAGCTGTGGTGTAAGTCCATGCTTCAGTATGCAAAAACCTTCAGGCAGTCCTCTTTTCCAACATCAGTCATTTTCATAGGCTGTAAAAACAAAAGGCGGAAGTGTTGTGTCCCTCCTGGGTTAAACACATGCTAGTTTGTAATGTTCTGCATTGAGTAATATCTAGGCATTATGACAATAAGGCGTAAAGAGTCAATCTTTTACTGGTTCTTATTAGATGAAGCAAGACCAGTTCACACATTAGATCATGCTACGAAATATAATGAAAATAAATTTCATCTGAACTAGGTAAATGAATTATAGCCACATGAGAAGAAATGAAAAGACATTTGCTTTGTCATGCAATTGCGCGGGAATTTAGTGCAATTGATAGCATCAGTACTGCAGTAGATAGCATAATGTAAGACATGCTTTAAGATTTATGCATTGAAATACATACACTAGATTTAATTGTAAAGTATCTGAATGCTTTCTCTTAATTGTCTTAGCTCATTTTAAATAAAATTTACATTAAAGCAATAGCAGGGCAAAGGCATAAGTAGTTAATCTTTTACTGGTTCTTCTCAAACTGAGTGAAAACATTTTACACATCAGATCGTTCCATGAAAAATAAAGAAAATAGTAGAATCACTGCTTCATCTGAACTAGTTAAATGAGTTATATAGTGAACTCCGTTTAGAATCATCTCTTTTTTTGTTGCTGGCAATGCAGAGATGTTCAATGGCATGTATAGTGACAAAATTTCACACTGACTTGAATGCTGTTGTTCATGCTACTTGCAGGATGTATGGCATTTATACTGTGAAAAATGTGTGAAATATGATTTACACACACATTTCTGTAAAGACTCTTTTATCATAAATGTTCTGCTTTTAATTATAGTTATCACATGATAGGTGCCACACATAGATCATATGGGAGGTTTTTATCATTGAAACCAGACAATGGTGGTATTATTCAATGTTATACTATTTAATAGTATAACTCACGGTTAATATTTGTTATATTTAGCGATGTGCAAGTTTGTTTATTTATTTATTTATTTTGGGTATTGTATAGTATGTTTTGTCCCATACTGTTGTCTGTGTGTGTGTGTGTGTGTTTCCATTTATTTACATTATTACTATTGTGTCAATAAATAACAAAGGACCAGTTCAGGCAATCTCTCAGTTTATTCTGTGAACTGTGAACCTCTGTCATCTAGAATAATGACTGTGTGGTTAAGAATAATGTCCTTTCTGTCCTTTCTTCCTAATTGTAGACATACAGTACAGTTGTTGTTATCAGATCTGGCAGGTTGTATAGACAGCGATCTCGGTCCACTTTTTATATGAACTCAGTTATGAGTCATACTTTATGAGTAACTATGAGTGAATGACAGACAAACCTTCGTATATGGTCCTAGGCAAACTGAGGTCTTATGTAAGATATGTCTTAGTTGTAATAGGGCAGGATGAGTTCAGATGATATGTGCAAATGAATTGTTTACCAGTTCAGTGTCATATTATAATTTCTAAATTGTCTAAAATCCTAAAATGATGTACTGAGATAAATTACATGACATGAATGTGTCAAAAGGCATGTTGCTTTATCTTCATTTCCTATTAAATGTTCTTGTGATATCATACTAATATATAAAAGCTTTGTATAAGAGGAAGCCCACCACCATATAAAGTCTGAGGGTGAATATTTTGGGAAACAGGGACTCACCCTTATCGTAGGAGCGGATGAGTAGAATGGAGAATACATTTGCCATGCCTCCACTGCTGAATTTCCCGGTGCGCATTAGCTTGGCTGTCTGAATAGAGCAAAGGATTGTGGGTAAAGATGTTAGTCTCTTAACCCTCAACAACCAATCATAGACAGATGGAGATAGAGGAACCGAGAGAAGGGAGGGCTGTGGGCTGATCACCATAGAAACAGTGCCACCCACAGTCTCTACTTAGTATTACTGAATTTATATGTGGCTATCAGTATCTGAGTAGTGCACTATGAGCCACATGGGGGAATATATATATATATATATATATATATATAGAGAGAGAGAGAGACAGTGAGGAGTACCATCGTGTGTGTGTGTGTGTGTGTGTGTGTGTGTGTGTGTGTGTGTGTGTGTGTGAGAAAAAAAACATTTAATTATCAGTTCTACAACAGAAAACTAACAGGTTTACTCAGAAATCTTTAAATAAGCTCAGATTCTTTATGGGAACATCTTGTTGATTGGGACATCTTATGTGACTGCACGATTATGTGAGGCAGCACACTAGAATACAGATATGTTAACGTCAAAGGATATTCAGTGTTTGCTTAGCTGCTTTGTTCTCTTTGTTCTTTTCTGTTGGTATATAAGACTTACATATGACCTTTTAAAACATTGTTTCTCCACAGCAAACTAAGCATGAGTCCAAGTTAATTCTTCAAGTTAATCTTTTCAGGTCAGTATGTTAATATATTTGCTGACATTCTGTCACTTTGTTAATGTTCATGAGTGGTTGGGCATCACAGTATCACATGGCTACTCATTGTTTTTATCACAATGTTCTAAAAACGTGTACTACATGGAGCCACTTAAGTGACCTTTGAAAAAGTTAAATTAAAAAAGATTTTTTTTTGGAAAAAGTATCAAATTCTTTATACAAATTTTTATTATATAATTATGTATATTATTAGGCTATATAATGGAATATAGTCCTTGATGTCATTTGACTGCTTTGTGTGACAAACAGACCATAAATTATGTGTAAATTACATTTTTAAATAACATATTTAAAGTCTGTTATTTGATCAGTTACTGTATATCTGATCAAATGCACATTATTATTATTTAGTTTGGGTTAAACAAATACATTTTGCTTGGTTGGAACAGCAGCTACGCTAATTATGTTTGTATTTGTTTCTCTGTTTTTGCCACGGGGTAACTAGGATTTACACAAGCTTCAGTCTGGATCCAGAACACCTGAGAAGAGATGATGCCAACCCCTCAGAGGACCTCAGATGATGCCAACCCTGAAACAACATACAGAGCTACCACATTTTGCTATAAGTTTGATTGCATCATATAATAATTGCTGTTAATAGTGTTCATCGTCTGTTTGATTACGTCTTTAATAGATTTTTCCGTACATTTCTACCATATACATTAACTGACAGTCACCACTGATAAGCTACCACTACATATTGTAGAAACTTAATTTGCTGTTAAGTTGCTTTGCAATGATTTGTATAGTGAAAAGCGCTATACAAATAAACTTGAATTGAATTTAATTGAATTTAAATAATGTTTGTAATTGTTTATATGTTTTACAGTAAGTTTCAATGTAGCTGCTTCATGATGATGCAGGGTATAAATAACCAAAAGAGGGAGCCTTGTATTTGAAATGTAAACATTTTGATTTTATTTA
Source organism: Sinocyclocheilus grahami (assembly GCF_001515645.1). NCBI lineage: Eukaryota > Metazoa > Chordata > Actinopteri > Cypriniformes > Cyprinidae > Sinocyclocheilus > Sinocyclocheilus grahami. The sequence goes on from NW_015505293.1 coordinate 895,495, forward strand.
AATCTTATTTTTTAATTGTATTATTTAGAAGTACAAGTTCAGAAAACTGTGCCAGACTTCCAGTCTGGAGTCTAGACTTTTCTACATCTTGTTTACCTACATTTTCAGGCTTTAAAAGCCCCTTATGTCATTAACCCAGACTTTCTCCAGCAGAGACGTGGCACAGTACGGACAATCTGTTCTGTCTCCAAGACACAAGCTGGCATGAGAATACTTATCGGCAATCATAACAAGAACAGTTTTCAGAAGGTATTAACCTATTGTTGATAAATTGGCAAGACCTCAGATGACCCAACGTAATATTGAACTGGATAAGTTCATACTGTACTTACTTAGGCCAGCCTTTTTCCTTTGCATCTTTTAAGGTTGTTGGACTGATTATGTGAATTAACTGTGCGTTACTGCTCGATTAACATTGAAAACATTATGCCTTTTATCTATTGATAGTCCATGTTATTTAATTTATATCCCTGTGAAAATCCTCAAGTTTGAATATCTTATAATTGGGCAATTTTTAGAAATGGAAAATGGAAATGTTCCTCCAAGACACATCTGACTCTTGACTGGTATGATTTTAATTACACTTAATTCTAATAAATTTAATAAATCAATGCCATTTGAGTTACATTAGTTTTAAACATTTAAAACATCTACTTAATAGCTTGTGAATCTGTTAAGGCATGCTAAGACAAGATATATTTTTCTGTTGCAAATATATTTGTTATATAGTACATATTAGAAAATATAATAGAAATACTTACATGGTAATAATGTAACTGTAATTTCTTAACATTTGTCCATTGTCTGTGTGTTTAGTTTGCTTGGAGCCAGGAGTTGTATAATGTGAGTTTATAGGAATTATCACCACTAAAGCCTAGTAACTACACTAAGTGGATAACTTAATTGGCAAAACAACACCTGTCCAATTGTTTACCATTTTAGATCTCACAAGCCCTCATTAACCTTGGCAGACATTTTCCCATAATCTCTGTTATGTTTCCCAAACAGACCTTTTTTGTCCCTTGTGATGTATACTGTATGCTGATTCTGTTCTTCTTGGCATTGGTTGTTAATGCAAATATGCTGTGGAGTATAATATATCCCTTTCAGTTTGTACACAAATGGGGCATTCATTTGTGTATCCATTCTAATGTATTTTAAATTTCAAATAATCTTCAAAAACATACTTGACGAGACTTCTGGTCAGTGATACTGAAGATGTCAATGATATGCAAAACAATGCACAACCACCCACCCCTATAAATTCCATAAAAATGTCCAAAAGTAAGTTTTGTTTAAAAAATATTTATTGTCACATACACTTAGCACAGTCCAAGGTTCCCTTGAGATAAGAATTTCAATGATCTGATGTCTCCCTGATGCACGCATGCATCTCTACAGCACTGAAATAGAATGACCCCGGATGCCGCTTCTTATGCCAGCATGCTCTTCGTTTCGTCTAACAGTTTAGCAAGCTCCTGTAAAATGTGAAATGGGAAAAATCAGATTAGACAGACAAATCAAATCCAAACTCCATCTTTATGTGCACGATTAGCTGAATTAATAAGACTGCTTTTGTTGTGTTGCAGCTAAACTGTCAGTGAACTTACCAGACTGCAGGACGGGCTGGAACTGACCAGCCATGCAGAGCTCGTCTTGTTTCTGGCGGACGATGCGCTGGATTGCAGGAGGCAGGCCACGGGGGTTGCGTGAGAAGACAATGGCATAGCCATCCTCGCATGTGCCATCGTCCTTCAGACTGCGGCAAGCGTAGGTGATAGCATAGTTGTCGTAGTCGGTGTCAATGACCCAGTAGTTGTCACCTTTATGAAGAATAAACATAAGTCAAATGATTCATGTGACAGTAATGGGTACAGATGTGATAATGGGCACATAAGTGTCTTCTGACCTCCGCTGGACAGATAGCTAGCCAAGCCCTGATAGTTCATGAACATCTTTCCAGGAGTGCCTGGGTCAGGAACACTGTACTGGGCAGCCATGTCAGCACATACAACCCAGAATCTGTAAAGAGTTAGCAGGATTAGCATTAGCATGTGACATCAGCATTAACTTATTTGTCAATTAACCAAGAGCATGTATAAAGCAGGATTAGCATTAGCATGAGATGACTTTGCTGTCATATAATTAAACTTATTTGCCAAATCAACACAGAATTCGTAAGCAGCAGGATTAGCATTAGCATATGACGTCATCACTAACGTATATTTAAACTTGTCTGAATCAACCCAGATGCCTTAAGCAGTAGGCTAAGATTAGCATTAGCATGTGATTTCATTGTTCTCGGGACTACCAAATATCCCATTTTTTTTTAAACATTCATCAGGTTTTAAGAGGAGCCTTGTTTATAATAGCACAGTATTGGTGCGCTATGAAAAGCAGGAATAGTAATTATGCAATCAAAATCTAGATTATATAATATTGCTTTACCCTATGATGTCATTACATAAAAGCAATATATAAAATTGCATGATCTACTCTAAATTTATTTATTATGCTGTTGTACAGGCTCCTAGTCTACCTCATTATTCAGCTCCATTTTTCAAATAAAGATTGTATTATTAATAATAATAATTATCTTTGGTATTAATCAGTAGGATTTTTTTTTCATTCATTTATTCATTCATTTAAAAAGTAATATATATATGCAATTCAGTCAGTATCAGATATGCCAGTTTTTTAGTATCTCTTTTAGGTTTAGGTTATTAATCTGATTTTAACAACCATTATATCACAGTTTTGTTTGGAAATTTAATTATGGAATCACTGTTAACTGTCTAGGTCTGTTTTTAAGATACTCAGCCAGACATATGATATTGAAGATTAAATTTATTGTCCAACACGATTGATGTACATTCGTATCTATTTTGAGATGACTTGTTCTAGATTGTCCCCATAAGACTTTTCTGAGCTGTTCTTGGGACTAGTTTCCATGCATATCTGTGTAACATAAGTGGCCAACATTTGCTGAATTAGCAGTATTAGGATTGGATGTCACGTTACAGTACTGAGATCTCCTGGCTCAATGCTATTGCGACCTCAAAGAAGTTTGCTCTCAGGTGGGGTGATTCAGCATCATATGTATCCATACAGTTGCCAGTATGCTTGACAAGTTCCATTACATAATGTTTAATTAGTTCCTGTCTTGAGTAACTCTAATAGTGGCAGTGTTGCCATAGTTCCAATCCCAATCCATTTATTCAGGCTGTGTCTAAAAATGAGATATGGCTAACCTGGCTGACCTCTCTTGGCACTCAAGGCAGCGTTCAGTAGTATATATTTCTGGGTGTACTCCACAGAGATTAGTACGCTTCTTTTTTAAGACCTTCAATTCTTTTTTTGGCCACAGCTTCTCAAGCTCTCTGCTATATATACTATGTAAACAGATGACAAAGAAAACCCAATATTTTTTATTGTTTGTTCTGGTTGTTATTCTTATGCAGTGGAGTGCATTTACTTTTAAATGGGTTTAAAAACTATACAAAAAAGTTTAATGAATGAATGAATGAATGAAACTTCTGCGATAATTTAATCACGTTCATGTTGGCCCAAAACGGTATGATTTTCTTTATTCTGTGGGACAAAAAGAAGATATTTTGAGAATGGTCTCATTGGGGTTTTTGGTCTATACATTTGGATCATTGGGCTCCAATAAATGCTGTTGGGATAACAATTACAAGTTATTCTTCATATCATATTTTGTGTTCCGCAGAAAAAAGAAAGGCATACAGGTTTGAATCAACATGAGGCTAAGTAAATAATGACATAATTTTATTTTGTTAGGTTGTGTATCCCTTGCACTATAATGTGTTAGAACGTGTTTGCACTATTCAGCTTTAACAGTTGCCTCTAACTTGGTTAAACCTTTTGTCAAAAAGCATTGTCATATTAATTTAATAGCAAACACCACTTTTTTCATTAAATTCTTCACCATACATTTTTTTCTCAGTGGATTATTTTCACACCTTGCTGTTTCCTTAAGCTTCAGCACTTGCAGAAATGCATCTATGGCCCTCTTGTTTTGTTTGTCGTTCACATGGACTTCACCCCATAAACCCTGATCCTAATCCCTCACATCCCCCAAGGTTTGTTCCTGGCCAACCAATGAAACTATTCAAACAAAGGCACTCCTTAGCGTGAGTTCATACACCAGTGCTGACCATGCACACGTTCCCATTGACTGATAAAGCTTGTTTTCTGGAATCACATCCATTGTTTCATGCTCAGTTCAAAGAACGGGGTATTTAACCCTATAAAGCATATGTATTTGATGCATGAATTTGAAAGACCTCTAAATTATCAGCATGACCAAACCTTTGCTGAAAAATCTGTTCTGGCCTCTAACTGATTGGTTATACTTTTTAGCAAGTAAAAAGCCTTTTTGTAAAATGTAAAAAGTCGACCTTCAGGTCATGATACACATGCTGTGAATTTTTTTTTTTTGTGTAAGGTCTTACACAGAAAACAGTGTAAGATTTCTAAATGCCTGCCAGGATAGTGTTCTTGAACAATGCTACCCAACACAGTCAATTTTGCTAATTAAAATGGCAAATCTTAATATATTTTATTCAAATATATTTAAAATATATATATAAAATATATTTATTTTATTTTGCAAAATAAAATTGCAAATCTAATGGTTTTCAACCATCGGCCAATCCAAGGACCGCAGTATAAAATAGTCAAGATCAATTGAGTTGAGTTCAGTCAAACTGTGCAAATTGCAAGATCATTTGCATGTGAGATCAATAAGTTCACATGAGTTCAGTGAAATGAGTCAAACTCTGGTCTGCTGTACCCTTGTGGGTTTTGTAGGCAGTGACAAAAGCATTTAGACAATTACAAACAAAAATGTTTGAATTATCATATAAATCCTTGAGGTCTTTTATTTACAGAGTTTGAGAATTAATTTGTTTTCATTTTCATTTGGTTAATGTGTAGCATCTTACTAATCAGCACACTCTTAGATAAAAAGGTACAAAAGTTGTCACTGCAGCGGAACCTTTTCAAAAGGTTCACCTTTGTATTTTACTTACCCCTAAAGGGTGCATAATAGGGCTGCACAATGATTAATCACAGTTTACATACTATTATGTGTGTGTACTGTGTATATTTATTATGTATATATAAATATACACACACATGTATATAGTTAAAAAAATATTTGTATGTATATATTTATACTTGTATATAATCTATATTATACATAAATATTTTAGATATAAATCTAACATATTTTTCTTTAATGTATGCATGTATGTGTGTGTATTTTTATATATACATAATAAAGTACACACACATATAGTATGTAAACAAACTTTTGTTTTGAATGCAGTTAATCGCGATGAATCGTTTTGCAGCCCTAGTGCATATTGGTACCTTAAAGGTACATCTTAGTACCTAAAGTGTACATATTTGTACCTTAATGGTACATATTTGTTTATTTTGAAAAGGTACCTGTCCCAGTGACAGCTTTTTTACCTAAGAGTAAAGAACAATGACTGATTCCTATCACTAGGTGGCACAGTAACAAAAGAACTATAGCAAAAAAAAAAACACTAGGGCTGGATTCAGATTCTGATTACTGTTTTTTCTTGGGTCAAGAAGTCATCCACAAAATAAAAAATTTCTTCACATCAAAGAGTAAAACTGTCTTACATATTATAATTTAAATGTTTAAACAAACATGAACACGTTATTTAAATTTGTGCATAGGAATCAGTTATTCTTATCAATACAATAGTTGGTGATATCCTATTGGTTATGGATGTACTAATATAGAGGTTGAGGTTCACACCCCGGTAGAGTTGATTCCCATTCCATCTTAACCCCCAGACAACTCCACAGACACTGCATTTGTCTAACAGGTTGATTTAGTTACAGTCTTTGTGTATTGGCAACTAACTGACAACTGCATACATTTGATAATTAATCATGTACAGCTTCTAAACAGCAGGGTTTTACCAAAAAATAGAGATAGACCAGCACTCACAGATGCACACAGGACCTTCCCTCAGCAGCAAAAGCTCTGATTGTTTTGTGCAGGTATGGAGCTATTAATATGCTGATTATCCTCATGACCTTTTGCTTAAGATGGATACGATGGATATGAACTTTACCTAAACAAAAGTATTATAGGCATTTTATAAGACAAGACTCTTTATGGTTATTCCATGTAGGCACATATTCCTTAGTAGTTTTTATTAGGAGTATTTAGAATGCACCAAATGTAGCTGAATTGCAGAACCAAGACCAACAGGTTTAGGAAAGGTTTCCAAATAAGCAGCATACATTTTTTATTTTATTTTATTTTATTTTCGCATTTTTTGTTTTGTCTCGTTCATAATTCTTCTGCTAGTTTTTTTTATGCCACTATAATGTACTCCGTTTGTAAATACCACACACTAATTATATAATACTGTATATTGGTGTACAGTGTTCATAATATTGGCACACAATGGCACATGAATCACAGTCTACCAGTTATATTTTTCAAATTATATGTATCTGCAGTGGTCCCACTTTTAAGCTAATGGTTTTTAAGCTTATCCATGTTACTTCTATACAAAATGGCAATATTATACTTTTAAGTATTAGAATGAAATACAGAGTTATTTACTCTTTTTGAGAATAGTTATGGATGCTAATTTAATTTTATTTTTGCATTTTTATTTTATTTCATTTCTGCATTTTCTATTTTATTTTAGTTTAGTTTTGCTTTTTTATTTTATTTAATTAATTAATGTATTTATTTAATTTAAAGCAATTCAGGCACATTCTGGTCATTCTTTGGTCTTATTTAATGACTGATATTCACATATACTGTACATTTGTTCTTTTCCATTTTTTAGGAAAGCCCTTTCACTGCTCTCATGGTTGCAGTCACATTGAGTAAGAAGACAACTGGGGTGCTGAGATAATCAGCTAGTAGCCTGGTCAAATAGGGCTTAGTAATGAGGAGTGTGTTTTTAATAAGAACTTAAAGAGCTTGTAGTGCAAAGGCCAGGCTTCTGGGCGAGGAGACATAGAGGAACAAATCATATGATTGTGCGTTAGCACTCACATACTTTATGATTGTATAGCTTTGACTATAAAACTGTCATTAAGAGCATCTCTTCTCTTTCCCAGGACGCAGAGAGCGTTCAGAGGAGGACGTCGTTCGGTTTCAGCTCTGGGCTCAGGCTTTGATGCAGGTCACCTGATCAGTTTTACTAGAGCAGATCCTGATTCACCTTCAACACTATTAGGAAAACACCTTGCTGATGACAGCTAGATTGGACACGGGTTGCCCCTGCTGTGGCAGGCGTCTCATCTCACGATTCTTCATTTTCTTAACTGTTTGAGGATTATATGCTGTAAATATTCTGTTTTTGTCCTGAAACCTCATTTGAACTCTCATTCCTTGGCCATCACCTGCCAGTACTGGGATTGAGGCAGAAGATCCCAAGATGAGTGTCAAAAAGGAAGACGTGGAGAAGTTCCTGGATGGAAATCCAGATTTTGCCAGGAGCTATTTTGACAAAAAGCTCAAACCTGGTGCCGTGGCCTCGATCATGCGAATACCAGAGTCGAAAGTGGATATGGACAGTTTTAAGGACATATGCTCGGTAGAGGAGGGAGCACTATTCTACGATCTCATTACAGACATGCAGGAGAACGTCAATATGGAGAAGGTGATTTTTAAGATTCTGAAGCGGATCAGCGCTCTGATCCATGCCGACCGATGTAGCCTGTTCATGTATCGACAGAGAAACGGCATCGCTGAGCTGGCTACACGTCTCTTCAACGTTAATGAACATTCTGAGCTCGACGACTGCGTGGTGCCTCCAGACTCTGAGATCGTCTTCCCTCTGGACATCGGTATAGTAGGATATGTGGCTCAAACCAAGAAGCCCATCAATGTGAAGGATGTTACACAGGTACAAAGGAAAACATTGCTGTACACAGATCAGACAAACTGTAAAACTTGATTGAGACAGACTAGTCACACTATTATACATTATTAGACTGCAGGTATGGTCATATTTTGAGGCTTGGCAAATCCTCTTGACATAATCCATTTATTTCAATATGCCATGACCCATGTGCAGCATGAAGGATTATTTCACCTGTGGCATTTACACAGTGACCAAATCTCTCAGTAGTTGAATTACAGATTGTTTGTTTAATCACTTGTAAAATAGTTATCTTGTTAAACGGGGGCAATAAAACGCTTCTTGGTAACACTTTACAATAAGCTTCCATTAACATTTGTTGCATTATTTTACATGAACTAACAATAAAAAATGGTAGCACTTTATTTTATGGTGCCCTTGTTACAAATGTTGCATGTATGTACTATAGTAAAAACAATAAATGATGCATAATTACATGCAACTAACCCTAAACCAAACCCTCATCCTTGCCCTAACCATATAGTAAATACATGTAGTTATTTAATATTACTCAGTACTTAAATGTATAATTACACTGTTACAAGGACACCATCAAATAAAGTGTAACCAAAAGTAAAGCATTTATTACACTTAATGTTAATTTTATCATTTACTAATGCATTATTAAAATCAAAAGTTGTATCTGTTGATATTATTTAATGTCATTATTTAATGTATTATTTAACACAAACTTACAGTTAATAGTTTTATTAACTAACAGATTAATAAATAAAGTAACAAATGTATTTCTCATTGTGACTAAATGTTAGTTAATGCATTAACTAATGATAGCTAATAGGACCTTTTTTGTTAAGTGTTACTAAAATGTTTTTTTTAAATCTTTCTAATATCCATATGTCATTTTTCCATTAGCAATAATTAATTGTTAGATAAATGCCACAGTTAAAAGTGAATTATAAATATTTCTTTAAAATGTGTCTTTTAATTTATTTTGTACTGCATGTATTTCAACTGTGATGAGATATTGTGCTTAACATCAAAAGAATACAAATTTGTATCTAAATTAAGAAATAAACTAATAAATAAATGTTTTTTTTCAGCCTGACTCTACCCAAAATCAAAATTGTTTTAACATTTACTAACTCTTATGTCATTGCAAATCCATTTGACTTTCTTGTGTCCCAGTTTGGAGCTTATATTCCAAACAGTGACATCTGTGGTCACCATTCACTTTTATTAAATATAAGAGAGCAACTTGGGGTATTTTTGCTAGACCATTTATTTTTTCTGAATGAAAATTATATAGATCTGGAATGATAAATGTTGGCAGAATATTCTTTTTTTTGGGAGAACTACACTTTTAAAGGGGTCATATGATGCTGCTAAAAAGAACATTATTTTGTGTATTTGGTGTAATGAAATGTGTTTATGCGGTTTAAAGTAAAAAAAACACATTATTTTCCACATACTGTACATTATTGTTTCTCCTCTATGCCCCGCTTTTTTGAAACGCGGCTATTTTTACAAAGCTCATCGGTCTGAAAAGTGAGGTGTGCTCTGATTGGCCAGTTAGCCAGTGCGTTGTGATTGGCCAAATATCTCAATCGTGTGACGGCAATGTTACGCCCCTCACAATACTGTTGATGCCGTGTCCCGGCCGGAGCGACGAAACAAAAAACATGAAAACCCATTACAAACGAGGCATTTGTTGCATCCAGTGGGGACATAATTACTGATTATAATGACTTATACTGTCTTTTTACGCATTGCGTTGCATCGCGCCGCGTAAACATAAAACCATATCTGCATTTGTGATCGGAGAAATGACAAACTACAAATGCTACTCTACACTGCCCAAAACTCGCGTTTGAATCGTCAGTGGCAAATCCTTTAAATGAAAACGTACTTACAGACTGTGAGTCACAACAGCCGGCATTGTAGTCTACTCTCCCAGGATCAGGAAACAGTCCTCCATAAAATGTGCTGCACACAAATTAATATTTGGGTTAAACTGTTCTGGAACAGTGTTGTAAATACAACTTAACCACTGATTTGTAGTCGTGTCCTCTTTTGGAAGACCAAACAAAGTAGTTTCGCTTTCACAATGAAACACATGGCGGCCTAGCGTGAGCTGAGACTGGGCTAGAGTGAGCTGAGGCCGGGCAAGAGTGAGCAGAGGCGGCGGGGTCGAGAACGGCGTGGCCGGCGGATTCGACGAAGGAGTGGCAACCACATGTGACGACCCCGGACTGGACTCCGCTTCGTCCACGGTGAAAGCCGATCCGGCGATCCACAGCACTAAGTTGATATATTCCCTCAGCGACCAGCACAGATCAGCTCTAGGCATGACAAAGCAGATATCGTCCTCTTTTGGAAGACCAAACAAAGTAGTTTCGCTTTCACAATGAAGCACACAGCACCTTCACGACATGGCGGCAGCGGCAACAATACTACAGTGAGAATATAAGTTACGCCTTATTTCTTTGCGTGAACATTTGTGCGGCTGTGCAAATCTTCCCACATAGTGACGTAGATATGTGGGGGTTGTTAGAACGAGCCGTTTTAGGTAGGAGTGGTTAACTCTTAACTTTTATAAAGAATATCTCTTTGGATTTGAGACTTTAGTCTTTGCAACTTTACAGATCTTCTTTATGCACCAAGAGCTTGTAACACTCCAAAGAGAAAGGAAAATTTGAAATCACATCATATGACCCCTTTAAGAAATGTCTCTATTTTAAAACTCTTAAAGGACAGTTATTTAAAAAAGAAAATTCTTTAATCATTTAAAAGATCCAAAAATATCATAAAGGTGCCTGTGTGCATTAGAAGAGATAGTATTATAAAAAAAACACAATTTTCTTTTTCACAGATCTCCATCTGCAGATCATTGGGCTTTGGTTAGTGGATTACCTACATATGTAGCAGAGAGTGGATTTGTAAGTGACTCCTTTTTTACTTTGGGAATGAATTATGGTTGATTTTTGAAATTGTAAGTATGTATTTACATATTAATTTATTGATTTCTGTTGTGTATTCAAGATTTGCAACATCATGAATGCAGCAGCAGATGAAATGTTCAAATTTCAGGTATTTTTGTTTACTGCCTAAAACGTGTTTAATGCTTGAAGTTCCCTTGACTTGTAGTAAGAACACTTTGGGTTTCTGTAGACGGAAGCTCTGGATGACAGTGGATGGACCATCAAGAATGTGCTGTCCCTGCCAATTGTCAACAAAAAGGAAGAAATTGTTGGTGTTGCAACTTTCTACAACAGGAAGGATGGCAAACCATTTGATGACCATGATGAACAACTCATGGAGGTTCAACTGATAGATTGATTGGTAGCACTAAAGAGAATGGTCATTTACCGATAAATACAAAAACCACTCACTTGTTGACTTACGGAATAATGCGTTGCTGTCTTGACAGGCTTTGACACAGTTTCTGGGCTGGTCGGTCCTCAATACAGACACCTATGACAAAATGAACAAGCTGGAGAACAGGAAGGACATTGCCCAGGACATGGTGCTGTACCATGTCAAATGTCGAGATGATGAGATTCAAAACGTCCTTGTAAGACTATACTTTTAAGTTGCAAATTTTATATTGTTATTTTATTTTATAACTACTTATTTTTGTTTTCTTTGGTATTTTTATTCTAGAAAACAAGAGAATATTTTGACAGAGAACCAAGAGACTGTGAGGAGGAAGAGCTTTTGGAGATTCTGGTACACTGAACTGCTTTAATTATTTAAAGATTTTTGAAATCACAGTTTGATGTTAAACTTCTCAGAGAGATAAGATAAAGAACGTCGCCTTTAATAGGAATCCATTAGTAGAAACATTACAGATGCTTTCAAATATGTCTATGTAAATTAATTTGTAGGTTATGCTGTTTCAGCTATTACTGCATTTTTTTAATTATTCATATTTTTTTCTTTTGCATTGGTTTATGTTCTCAAAAAGTTGTGCACTGTCTGACTTTGGTTTTATTATTTTTCATGCAGAAAAAAGAGCTGCCTGGCCCGAATAAGTTTGAGATCTACGCATTCCATTTTTCAGACTTTGTCTGCACTGAATTGGATCTTGTAACGTGTGGGATCCAGATGTACTATGAAGTTGGAGTGGTTAAAAAGTTCCAGGTCCCTCAGGAGGTAAATGTGCTTGTTTATAATGATGGAGGCACCTGATTTTTGTCATGAAGTATCATGAAATTCCATAAAATTGGCTGCTATCTTCTAATTAGGTCTTGGTGAGATTCATGTACTCAGTCAGCAAAGGCTACAGAAGAATCACCTACCACAACTGGCGCCATGGCTTCAATGTTGGGCAAACCATGTTCACTTTACTCACGGTATGACCTGCTCCGCTCTCCCTTCATTTTTTTTTTGCATTTAGATGCCACTTTTATTATTTTATTTTATTATTTTATTATTCTATATTTTATTCCCTGGGAGTTCAAAGCATGATGTTGGTGTTCGCATCATGCTGTACTGCTCAAGCTATAGAATTGCTTGTTTTCTTGATTTAAGTAGAAAACAGAATTTCAAACAAAATGATTCTTTCCCAACAAGTTTGTTTGATCCAGTGTCAAACAAACAGATTTCTGCATCTTTGTTGTTCGTGACATTTTTTATACAGATACTAAAAATGATAAAATCATAATGAGAATTGTTTTTTTTTTTACGGAGTCAGACAGGCAAACTAAAGCGGTATTACACCGATTTGGAGGTTATGGCCATGATCACTGCCGGCTTCCTGCATGATATCGACCACAGAGGCACAAATAATCTCTACCAAGTGAAGTCAGTAAATACTACTACTATTTCTACTAGTACTTGTACTATTATTGATTCTATTAATAATAATCATCACACTTTGTGATTAGGTCCCAAAATCCTCTAGCCAAGCTGCATGGATCCTCCATTCTAGAGAGGCATCACTTGGATTTTGGCAAATTCTTGTTAGCCGACGAGGTATGAGCAAACCATCCAGAATGTAAGCCTTCACGCTAATTTAATTTGATCCTAACATGTTTTTTTTCTTAGTCATTAAACATCTTCCAAAACCTCAACAGAAGACAAATGGAGCATGTCTTACACCTCATTGACATAGCCATTATTGCAACTGATCTTGCCTTGTACTTCAAGTAAGTTTCTATGATATATCATAATGAAAATACATTCTTTACTTGTCACTATGTTGTTTCAAACTCATATGCAGTTATTTTTTTCCTGAAGAATCATTAGCTGTTTTTTGTAAAGTGACGGTTTTATAGTAAACCATGGCTGTTCATTTAAAGAAGTGAAACTAAATGTAAAGCTAAAATGAGACAAAAGATTTCAAATATAAACAACAACTTAATTCCACCTCAAAGAAAGAGAACGATGTTCCAGAAAATTGTTGATCTCTCTGAGACATATGAAGAACAGAAGAAATGGGTGGACTTCATGTCTCTTGAAACAACAAGGAAAGAAATTGTAATGTAAGTGTGTCCATTTAGAACTACGATGGAATTTTAGCGTAACACATCTCTTTAAAAAAGTAATTTTGTGCTTTGCGTGTTTTCATATTTTTAATAATTGACCAGGGCCATGATGATGACAGCGTGTGACCTCTCAGCTATCGCAAAACCATGGGAGGTGCAGAGCAAGGTAAGAGATGTCAAGTGAAGAATGACTACAGTTTTGTTTCTCAGCAATGAACAAAGTGTTATTTCTCCCATCCTAGGTCGCCCTCTCTGTGGCCGCTGAATTCTGGGAGCAGGGTGATCTTGAGAGGACTGTTCTTGAGCAACAACCTATCGTAAGTACCTGAATCTAATATTGCTGGTTGGGCTGCTAGGAAAGTGCCCATCTTGGAAAAAAAGAATAATCTAAAAAGCTCCTGTGGTACTTGTCTTTTAATCTAGCCCATGATGGACAGGAACAAAGCCGCAGAGCTGCCAAAGCTTCAGTGTGGTTTTATCGACTTTGTCTGTACATTTGTCTACAAGGTAACTTTATGAATCATAATTTTTTGTTTCAAGAAATCACTGTTAAAAACTAAATGAGAATGTGTTGCCCATTAAGATTAATTAGCAACCATTCCCTCTTTGTTTTCCACAGGAATTCTCTCGTTTTCACCCCGAGATCCAGCCAATGTTTGACGGCATTCTGAACAACCGAATGCATTGGAAAGAGAGGCAGGAAGAATATGAGGCAAAACTAAAGGCAATGGAGGAGGACAGATCTCCACCTGCAGATCATTGGGCTTTGGTTAGTGGATTACCTACATATGTAGCAGAGAGTGGATTTGTAAGTGACTCCTTTTTTACTTTGGGAATGAATTATGGTTGATTTTTGAAATTTTAAGTATGTATTTACATATTAATTTATTGATTTCTGTTGTGTATTCAAGATTTGCAACATCATGAATGCAGCAGCAGATGAAATGTTCAAATTTCAGGTATTTTAGTTTACTGCCTAAAACGTGTTTAATGCTTGAAGTTCCCTTGACTTGTAGTAAGAACACTTTGGGTTTCTGTAGACGGAAGCTCTGGATGACAGTGGATGGACCATCAAGAATGTGCTGTCCCTGCCAATTGTCAACAAAAAGGAAGAAATTGTTGGTGTTGCAACTTTCTACAACAGGAAGGATGGCAAACCATTTGATGACCATGATGAACAACTCATGGAGGTTCAACTGATAGATTGATTGGTAGCACTAAAGAGAATGGTCATTTACCGATAAATACAAAAACCACTCACTTGTTGACTTACGGAATAATGCGTTGCTGTCTTGACAGGCTTTGACACAGTTTCTGGGCTGGTCGGTCCTCAATACAGACACCTATGACAAAATGAACAAGCTGGAGAACAGGAAGGACATTGCCCAGGACATGCTGCTGTACCATGTCAAATGTCGAGATGATGAGATTCAAAACGTCCTTGTAAGACTATACTTTTAAGTTGCAAATTTTATATTGTTATTTTATTTTATAACTACTTATTTTTGTTTTCTTTGGTATTTTTATTCTAGAAAACAAGAGAATATTTTGACAGAGAACCAAGAGACTGTGAGGAGGAAGAGCTTTTGGAGATTCTGGTACACTGAACTGCTTTAATTATTTAAAGATTTTTGAAATCACAGTTTGATGTTAAACTTCTCAGAGAGATAAGATAAAGAACGTCGCCTTTAATAGGAATCCATTAGTAGAAACATTACAGATGCTTTCAAATATGTCTATGTAAATTAATGTGTAGGTTATGCTGTTTCAGCTATTACTGCATTTTTTTAATTATTCATATTTTTTTCTTTTGCATTGGTTTATGTTCTCAAAAAGTTGTGCACTGTCTGACTTTGGTTTTATTATTTTTCATGCAGAAAAAAGAGCTGCCTGGCCCGAATAAGTTTGAGATCTACGCATTCCATTTTTCAGACTTTGTCTGCACTGAATTGGATCTTGTAACGTGTGGGATCCAGATGTACTATGAAGTTGGAGTGGTTAAAAAGTTCCAGGTCCCTCAGGAGGTAAATGTGCTTGTTTATAATGATGGAGGCACCTGATTTTTGTCATGAAGTATCATGAAATTCCATAAAATTGGCTGCTATCTTCTAATTAGGTCTTGGTGAGATTCATGTACTCAGTCAGCAAAGGCTACAGAAGAATCACCTACCACAACTGGCGCCATGGCTTCAATGTTGGGCAAACCATGTTCACTTTACTCACGGTATGACCTGCTCCGCTCTCCCTTCATTTTTTTTTTGCATTTAGATGCCACTTTTATTATTTTATTTTATTATTTTATTATTCTATATTTTATTCCCTGGGAGTTCAAAGCATGATGTTGGTGTTCGCATCATGCTGTACTGCTCAAGCTATAGAATTGCTTGTTTTCTTGATTTAAGTAGAAAACAGAATTTCAAACAAAATGATTCTTTCCCAACAAGTTTGTTTGATCCAGTGTCAAACAAACAGATTTCTGCATCTTTGTTGTTCGTGACATTTTTTATACAGATACTAAAAATGATAAAATCATAATGAGAATTGTTTTTTTTTTTACGGAGTCAGACAGGCAAACTAAAGCGGTATTACACCGATTTGGAGGTTATGGCCATGATCACTGCCGGCTTCCTGCATGATATCGACCACAGAGGCACAAATAATCTCTACCAAGTGAAGTCAGTAGATACTACTACTAGTTCTACTAGTACTTGTACTATTATTGCTTCTCCTAATAATAATCTTCATCACATTTGTATGTTTTGTGATAAGGTCCCAAAATCCTCTAGCCAAGCTACATGGATCCTCCATTCTAGAGAGGCATCACTTGGACTTTGGCAAATTCTTGTTAGGCGACGAGGTATGAGCAAACTGTCCAGAATGTGAGCCTTCGTATTAATTTGATTTGACCCTAACATATGTTTTTTTTCTTAGACATTAAACATCTTCCAGAACCTCAACAGAAGACAAACGGAGCATGTCTTCCACCTCATTGACATTGCCATTATTGCAACTGATCTTGCATTGTACTTCAAGTAAGGTTTGACAATATATCATACGTAGTAGTATGTTTTAGTCTCTTTAAAGGAATTTTTCACGCAACAATGAAAATGCATTATTTACTTGTCACTATGTGGTTTCAAACTCATATACAGTTACTTTTTTCTTCAGCTGTTTGTATAGTGCCAGTTTATAGTGACCGTTGCTGTTCATTTAAAGAAGTGAAACTAAAGGGGAAGTCGTGGCCTAATGGTTAGAGAGTCGGACTCGTAACCCAAAGGTTGCAGGTTTGAGTCTCGTACCGGCAGGGATTGTAGGTGGGGGGAGTGAATGTACAGCGCTCTCCCACCTTCAATACCACGACTGAGGTGCTCTTGAGCAAGGCACCGAACCCCCAGCTGCTCCCTGGGTGCCGCAGCAAAAAAATGGCGGCCCACTGCTCCGGGTGTGTGTTTACTGCTGTGTGTGTGCACTTTGGATGGGATAAATGCAGAGTACTAATTCCTAGTATGGGTCACCATACTTGGCCACATGTCACATCACTTCACTTTAAATGTAAACCTAAAATGAGACAAAAGTTTTAAAATATGAACTTTTTCTACCTTAAAGAAAGAGAACAATGTTCCAGAAAATTGTGGATCTCTCTGAGACATATGAAGATCAGAAGAAATGGGTGGACTTCATGTCTCTTGAAACAACAAGGAAAGAAATTGTAATGTAAGTGTGTCCATTTACAACTTCCGCTAGGCATTTTAGCATAATACATCTCTTAGAAATAATCCATTTGGGCTTTGCGTGTTTTTATATTTTTAATAATTGACCAGGGCCATGATGATGACAGCATGTGACCTCTCAGCTATCGCAAAACCATGGGAGGTACAGAGCAAGGTAAGAGATGTCAAATGAAGAATAACTACAGTTTTGCTTCTCAGCAATATATAAGTGTAATTTCTCCCATCCTAGGTCGCCCTCTCTGTAGCAGCTGAATTCTGGGAGCAGGGTGATCTTGAGAGGACTGTTCTTGAGCAACAACCTATCGTGAGTACATGAATCTAATATTGGTGGTTGAGCTGCTAGGAAAGCTCCCATCTTGGAAACCATTGGTGGAAAAAAAAAAAACAATCATGTGGTGTTTGTCTTTTAATCTAGCCCATGATGGACAGGAACAAAGCCGCAGAGCTGCCAAAGCTTCAGTGTGGTTTTATCGATTTTGTCTGTACTTTTGTCTACAAGGTACCTTTATGAATGAAGGGAACTGATCTTTTTGTTTGTTTGTTTCAAGAAAAAAAATGACCAAATCATTCTCATTTTGTTTTTAACATTAAGATTAATTAGCAACCCCTCCCTCTTTGTTTCCCATAGGAATTCTCTCGTTTTCACCACGAGATCCAGCCCATGCATGATGGCATTCTGAACAACCGGATGCATTGGAAAGAGAGGCAGGAGGAATATGAGGCAAAACTAAAGGCAATGGAGGAGGCAGCTAAGGCCAGACAGGAAGCAGCTACCAAAAATGGTTTGAATTTTAATCGTTTGCTTAAGATTTTATTAATCTATATCCTTTGTTCACTGTATTTCTACTAAATTAGGAAGAACCTACATTCAGACCCTCTTAAAATGTAGCTCATTATCAAGTTGACGTTTGACATAACAATATACATTTTTATTTAAAAAATCAGTAAAAACAGTAATATTGTGAAATATTATTACAACAACAAAACGTTTCTATTTTAATATATTTTAAAATAAAATGTCATTTATTTCTGTGCCGGCAAAGCTGAATTTTTAGCATTCATTACTCCAGTCTTCAGTGTCACATTATCCTTCAGAAATCATTCTAATTTGCTGTTCAGTAAACATTTTTTATTATTATACTTCAAGTAAAGTATAATTTTATCTTTGATCAATTTAATTTAAAAACCTTAATGACCCCAAATATTTGAAAGGTACTGAAGTGTACACTGACATGCTACATGGCCAATGGTATGTAGACACCCGAAATCCACACCTATATTTGCTTGTACAGATTTACAGATTAATAGGAAAAATGGTCCTCACTTTACTGCTATAAAAAGGGTTTTGCAGTCTGTTAACATGAAAAAAAAAACACTTTGACTTCTACAAAAGAACCCAGACACAAAAAGCTAACCTGAAGAACATGTAATTAAACATCAAGAACTTCATTAATCTCCAAGAAACTTGATTGGCCATCAAAAAGCCCAGACCTGAACTAGAATAGCCAATAACAAAAGAGTGTCCACAACCTGTCGGCCATATATCGTATGATATGATGCATTTCTTTCATTCGGACTCTTTGTGTTTGTTTCTGTACGGTTTCTCTACAGCTGCAAATTCCAACAGCACCAGTGGATCAGGATCAGGATCCAAGACCTGCTCTATCTGCTAGAGAAAAGACGACGTTACAGAGGGCAAGGCAGTTTGAGATATAGTACAATGCATTGGAAAGAGAGGCAGGAAGAATATGAGGCAAAACTAAAGGCAATGGAGGAGAGACAGGAAGCAACCAGACAGGAAGCAGCTGGCAAAAATGGTTTGAATTTTAGTCTTCTGTTTAAGCTTTTATTCATCTATATCCTCTGTTCACTGTATTTGTACTAAAATTTAATATAGCTAATTTTCAGGTTGACATTTAACATACCGATATAAACTACTATTCAAACGTTTGAGGTTGTTAAGTTTTGCAGCTAAGACCAGACAGGAAGCAGCTGGCAAAAATGGTTTGAATTTTAGTCTTCTGTTTAAGCTTTTATTCATCTATATCCTCTGTTCACTGTATTTGTACTAAAATTTAATATAGCTAATTTTCAGGTTGACATTTAACATACCGATATAAACTACTATTCAAACGTTTGAGGTTGTTAAGTTTTTTTTAATGTTTTTAAAAGCTTATAATGGACACCAAGGCTGCATTTAATGTATTTAATAAAAAATACAGTAAAAAATACTTTTTTTCTATTTAAAATTTATTGTAATTATTAAAGTTATTTGTAATTTATTTCTGTGATGGCAAAGCAGAATTTTCCGCAGCCATTACTTCAGTCTTTAGTGTCGCATGATCCTTCAGAATTCATTCTATTATGCTGATTTGCTGTTTTTTTTATTTATTATTATCAATGTTGAAAACAGCTTCGCTTAAAATATTTGTCAAGATTCTTTGGTAAATAGAAAGTTCAAACGAACAGCAGTCATTTTAAGTCAAATTTTATTGTAACATTATAAATTACTTTACTGTCATTTCGATCGATTTAATTGATCCTTCCAGCAGAATAAAAGCCAAAAAACCTATTGACCCCAGACATTTGAAAGGTAGTTCATTAATCTACAAGGAACTTGATGGGCCATCAAAAAGCCCAGACCTGAACTAGAATAGCCAATTATAAGAGAGCGTCCACATCCTGTCAGCCATTATATTGTATGATATAATGCATTTCTTAAATTCGGATTCTTTTGTGTTTGTTTCTGTGCGGTTTCTCTACAGCTGCAAATTCCAACAGCACCAGTGGATCAGGATCAGGATCCAAGACCTGCTCCATCTGCTAGAGGAAAGACAACAGTACAGAGGCAGAGGGCAAGGCAGCTCGAGATGCAACCTAGCCTCTAAATAGTACGTCACACAGGGGAGATCAACCTCACCCTTAGGATCCCCAAGGATCTGATCAAGAGTGAGTGGGAAAATGCTATCAATGCATTATATGCTATCACCAAGCCACAAGACCATCTGCTAACCAAAACACACATTGAATCTTGCCTACAGTTAGTATTACTGTTCCATTGTGTTTCTTTTGGGTCAGTGTTTAAGCAGTTTCATTGGATGGTAATCGGTTTCAATTAATCACAATGCAGACTTAAATGTACTACAGGAAAATTTAGGTTTTTTTTAAATAACTTTTTCCATTCAATCATCCAGATCCAAGATATTAGCATCATCTATACTTGTACTGGATAGGTTTTAATTTATTTACTCAGGTGATCAGTTTCTATTTAATATCAAGCAGGTCCATGACAAGTTCAATCAAGGAATCAATAAAATATGTACAGAAATTTGTTGTAATTGCAAGATACATTTTTCTCTTTTTGTAACTGTAATAATGTTCAATTTGTCGTCACCTTTCACTGAAAAAAACTGTTCACTGTTTACCAAAAAACAAAGGCCATTATACGAGTGATGTATTTTTTATGCCATTTATTCCCTCTAAAAATAATCACATTGTACAGCTGGAAGCTACTATTCAGGGGTGCGTTTCCCAAAAGCAACTATGGTCGCATGTTCCGTCGTTACCAATCGAATTCAATGGAATTAACGACCATAGTTAGCTAACGATGCTTTTGGGAAACGCACCCCAGGTCACTAAATGTGAGAAGGTAGGTGACAGACTTTAGTACGCAACAAAATATAGCTTCTGGTAAGCTAGATGGCAGAGTATCGTGGTTAGAAGGTAGAAAGATTGAGTATAAAGTTATAGTTGTTTTTTTATAGTTTGACACTTTTTCCTTCACTTAAGCTGATAGGTAACGCGCAATTGTCCTTCAGACTTATTTACATCAAGTGCTGTCATGGCTGTGTTTTACTGAGCAATGTCCCATTACTCAGTGTCTCCGCTGCTGGGACATGCGTTCAAAGAGAAAACTAATTCCAGTGGCCTTGATACCATTCATCAGTTCTCAGCTGACCTGTCATCACACTCAACTTTGAGAAGTCTGTGATTAAATTCATGAAGGTATTCTGATTCAGGCAATTTTGTTCTTCTTATGCCTGACTTTCTTCTTAAGTCTCTCCTTCACTGGTTGTCTATGAAACATCGTTAAAAACATCAGTTGTGAATCTAATTGTGTAAATATACGAAATTATTTTTAAATTTTATGAGGTACGATTTTAAGTAGTGTTAAAGTAAATACTACGAAGGTGTGTTTTAGTGCACTTAATGAATTTTACAAGCTTATTATACAAAGCTGCTGCTTCTGTTTCACATATCTTAAAGGTTTAAGTAGTGAAGGATCAGGCAGTAGCAAAGAAAATTGATGTTTAAATCAATGTGTCAGATCTGACAGTGAGGGCCCAGTAATATGATTTTTTGAATTTGACACAAATGTGATTTACTTGCAGAGAAAGATTCATCATTTTTGACATGAACTTGCTCATTTTGATTCATCATTAAAGATGCTCTCAAACCATCAAAAATACAGCATCAAATATGGGTGATTCCAATTAAATCGGTAAACATGTTAAGTTTCATTTCTGTATGCTCGATACCATGACAATTAAAGCATATATTTTTATGTACTTTGTGTGTTTTTTAGTATTTAGATTGACTATTTCAAATAAGTGATGTTCTTTTATATATTCCATTTATCAAAGAACCCTGCAAGAGAAAAAAATCATGCGTTTAAAAAAAAACTGTTCTCAAACTGATAATAAAAATTGTTTCTTGAGCACCAAATCAGCATATTAGAATGATTTCTGAAGGATCATGCGACACTGAAGATTGGAGTTATGGCTGCTGAAAATTCAGCTTTGTCATCACTGGAATAAATTACGGTTTAAAATATATTCAAATACATTTAGAAATATTTGTGGTAAAGTAACACCCGGTATCACTACTAAATGTGTATACAATGAACTTTGATAACTTTCTCCAGTTCATAAACTGTTGAAATACATCCCCTGAAATTCCTTTCCATAAATAACACTGCTTTGAAATTGTCTGACTGAATATTTTCATTGAATAACTTCAAATCCAAAGTTAAACTTCACATAGGTGAAATCTGCTACATCATGAGATGCTGTTAATATCACAAAATAAAAAAGGGACTAATTTCTTTCACCAGACGCCATTTCAACATTACTGTATCTACCCTCTATTGTTTAATATAAAATGTCCGTATTGAGAGACAAAGGACAGGTGGAACAGGGTTTTTGCAACATCATGTGATACATTTAGTTATATTTTATTCTTGTTATATTGTAGAATAAGTGTATAGAGAGAGATAGGGGTTACAGACCTTCAGAAAGCTGTTTGTAAATGCGCTCTTGCTCTTCCCTGAGTTTCTTCTCTTCCTCCTCAATCCTCTTTTCTTCAGCAGCAATGGGCTTCAGATAATCTGGTGAGCAGATTGATTGAAAAACACCATAGAAGACAATTAACAGAGGCACAAAAGGCATCCCAATACAAAATATAACTGAATTAATTTAAGTTTTAAACTACAATACATAAACGCTTACCATATCTCTGCTTCCCATAAATTAATCCAATTAGCAAGGCTGACCACCTTGCCGTCTGAAATCAGAGAAAGAAAACTGCTGGTTTGTTGACTGGTGAGCTTGTCAAGACTTCACAGGCAACTCTCATATTTTAAATCTATTCCTTTACTGCATATGACTAAAAATAAACAATCAGTATGAGAAAATACAGTTGGGTCAAAGTTTTGGACAGCATGCAAATCACAGTCTGTTGTTAATGGGTACTGATATAATTCATATAGTCCACTTCTAAACAAAATGTTTTCAAATATACAGCTTTTATATAACTCAGTAAGTATACACTGTGTGTGTGACTAGTTATACTTTTATAAATTCACCCTACCACAGGACAATGTTCAAGTTTAGTCAATAATCCTTATTCACATTTGACAGGTCATTCGTTGTTTTCTATGCAACACATCATGTAACGTTAGCCATAACGTACTGACCTTGCAGTGCTGTGGACAAGCTAGCAGGCTAACACCATTAGCTCATACACCGGCTACGCTAGGCATTAGCGCTAGCAACATATAGCGAGCTATTTGCTGAGGATAAATGAAGGTCGCTGATATAAACTAACAAGTATAGAGCATGTTTCTGATTATAAAACACAAGTTGAGAGTCATATTCCTAATAGAAGCTGTACCTTGATAAGCGGGGAGACTTGAACGGGAGGAACCATGTTTGAACGGATCTCTTCAGGAGAGAAAGTCTTAACTTACTCCGGTCTGCTCGGTAGGCTACAGTGTACACACATGTCCATCAACTTTTGTGACTTTTTTCCCACTATTTTTTTAATAAAACAAAAACGCTACTAATAAAATTAAATAAAACAAATAATAATAATAATAAACTGACAATTTTAGCAGTTCACTTAAATATTCCCTCAGTGTAACAAATTAGTTTTTTTAATTTATAGGCTGAATATTTCATACAGTCTCTCAATTAATATAGATCATTCATTCATGTATTAATTTGTTAGGTCTATCATCATCATCATCATAAACAACAATAATATTTTAGTTCTGCAGTGTGACATTTCCATTCAACAAGTTTGTGTGTGTGGTAAATATTTAATGCACTCAATTAATATAGAGTATTAATGTATTTATTTAGTAGCCATTTTGTTTATTATTATTCACCATTTCAACAACCAGATGACTTAGTCTTACAGTGTGACAAACGATTATTTAAGTATAAATATCTATCTATCTATCGGTTTATTATTATTTTTATTAGGCTACTATTATTATTATTATTATTGTTCACCCTTTAATAACCAGTTCACTTAAATATTCTTTTAAAGTAGGCTATAATTATTCCATACAGTCAGTCAGTTTTTATTTATTTAGTTAGTTAGTAGAAGTTGTAGGCTAGATGATTAAGATTTAGGGTGCGTCTCAATCAGCTCCCTTGTTCAGTAGTCAGGGCACTGATCAGGGAATCGGCCATTTTAAGGGCTGTCGCAATCGCGAAATCCTTCCAGTGCACTGGATCGTTCGCTCCCTGAAAAATCCCACAATGCACCGCAAAAACTAGGGCGCATCGGCGCTCACTATGCTCCCTTACCGGAAATAACTTCACATTTCTGAAGCATGAAACATAAACCACACGAGCCACTCCCTTTGGAACCACATCCCACACAGTCTCTTTAACCAAATAGGTGGCTTAGAATTTCTGTTAACTTGTGACTTTAATATTTCTAAACTCCCTCTTAAATTGTCCAAATTCCACCAGCAAGTGCTTTTAGCCTGGAAAATTTGCTATTCACACAATTTCTCTCCTCACACCTCCTTCATTTGGAATAATGCCAATATAACAAATGCCGATAAATCTTTATTTTTAAGGAACTGGTTTAACAGGGATATTAATCATCTTATGAATATGTTTGATAATTATGGGAATCTTTTAACTTATGAACAATTCATGCGAATCCACAGTTTCCCAGTGCATTTTAAGGAATTTAATTCGGTCATTAAAGCGATTCCTCCTACTCTTGTTCATCTTGTTAAAAGTCATATTTACTATAACTCTACAATAATGACAAAACCTAAATTAATTTTAAACGGTCTTGAACTGATTGATAAAAAAATGCAATAAAAATATTTCTACTGTTTTCCAAAAACTATTGGAGAAACTAAAACTAAATTATTTTGGAACTCTATTATTGATAATATTAATTGGAAGACTGCTTGGTTAACCCCCTTTAAATATTGTATCAATAACAAAACTAAAGAAATACATTTTAAAATTTTGCATACCATCTACCCTGTTAAATCAATAATTTCAAGATACTCTGATATTGATGATTTATGCTCCTTTTGTAAAAATGAGAAAGAGGTGTTATCACATTTATTTTTTGATTGTAAAATTACCCAAAATTTTTGGAAGGAATTGGCAGAATTTATTTTTAATCTAGTAAAGGATATGTGGCCAAGTATGGTGACCCATACTCGGAATTAGTGCTCTGCATTTACCCATCCAAAGTGCACACACACAGCAGTGAACACACACAAACCGTGAACACACACCCGGAGCAGTGGGTAGTCATTTATGCTGCGGCGCCCGGGGAGCAGTTGGGGGTTCGGTGCCTTGCTCAAGGGCACCTCAGTCATGGTATTGAAGGTGGGAGAGAGCGCTGTACATTCACTCCCCCCACCTACAATCCCTGCCGGTACGAGACTCGAACCCACAACCGGTGGGTTATGAGTCCGACTCTCTAACCATTAGGCCACAACTTCCCCCTAATATTGATGATTTATGCTCCTTTTGTAAAAATGAGAAAGAGGTGTTATTACTCAATTTTTGGAAGGAATTGGCAGAATTTATTTTGAATCAAGTAAAGGATAAATAGTGTTTTTCTTTAAAGGATATTATTGTGTACTATGAAAACAATGTTAACAAAGGTCTTGAATACATTGTTAATTTATTCATATTACTGGCAACATTTAATATACATACACAAATGTTTAAATTCATTCCCAATATTTAAGGTATTTTTAGTGGAATTTGATTGTTTTATATCTTCTCTGAAATTGTTAAAAAACAGAAAGTCATTAACATGTTTAAAATATTATGACATTATTTTCAGTGCCCATTACTAATTAATGTCACACTTTGTATAGCATTGACGGTCTTATGCTATGCTCTGTTTGTTATTTGTTCTATTTTCATTAATAAATAAAAAAAACACACGAGCCAACTCGATAAATATAATGACGTGTGATAGAAGATTTGAAAAGACAAACCGTTTTTAGTACATTTCAACATAAACACATCACTAGACAGGAATTGAACACATCTAATTAACATTTATAAGTAATATTCGGTTGAAATGTTGTAAGAACATGTAACAGAACGATGTGTTTAAAGAGAATAAAAAATTATATAAAAATAATATTGGTCCTGCATGTTGTTTAATTCCAGTGATGACGTTCTATTATGTTGTCCGTTGACGCTGTACGTAATCATGTCACTGGAATTCGAGTGATCACTGTCCCAACGTGCAGTGCGTCAGGGAACTTACCAGTGCCCGAATTCATGTACACCAGAGGTGCCCAAACTCGGTCCTGGAGGGCCGGTGTCCTGCAGAGTTTAGCTCCAACTTGCCTCAACACACCTGCCTTTAAGTTTCTAGTATGCCTAGTAAGAGCTTGATTAGCTGGTTCAGGTGTGTTTAATTGGGGTTGGAGCTAAACTCTTCAGGACACCGGCCCTCCAGGACCGAGTTTGGACACCCCTGGTGTACACAATCTACTGATTCACGAGCTAGGGAGCTGATTGAGACGCACCCTTAGAAAGAAATTAGTTTTGTCAACTGACCATTTTCATTCAGATGTATCATGTATTGTCATTAAAATAAATAGTAACTGTCCAAACCTTTGAAACCAAACTATAATTACAACATTTTAGATATGACAGGCTGTGGTTATAGGCTAGGCTACTAAAGATGAATTCCAACATACTTGATATCAGTGATGATACATTTTTTATTTATATCCACAGATACTACGTCTCCACCTGAGTGAGATAAACTTGTTCCTTCCTTTTGAATGTATTTGAGGAGGTGACGTGGCCAGAGGCACTGCCAACACAGGTGTGAGTTTCAGAAACCTGCAGGATTAGAAAGCTTGTTGGAACACTTGTGTTGAATTTAAACACAGCAGACAGAATATGAAGAAAGTTCTGACACACAAAGAAAATATGCTCTGATGTGACTTTGAACTATTTCTCACAGTAACCATGATTAGTTTTTTTATTTTTAATATGTTACGTTGCTATATGCTAGGAAAACCTTGTATCGTCCTCTCGCATTACCCTCTTCCCTTAATAGAAAGTTATGCAGACCCATTAGAGCGCCAGAGTGGTCACTGGAAATAGAACAATGATGTACATCTCTGGTATTTAACAGATGGATCACAAAAATACAGCCGACTTGTTTTGGAACATGACAGCAAGTGCTCAGTCATAGCAGCTCTTCGACAGGCTGACACACACTGCAGTGCTAATAGAGGAGCGTTACTGGAATGTTCCGGGGCAGCGTATAAAAGCCTCAGGTCTTGTTCACTGGGACAGAAGCACAGAAGAACTCGACCAGCTCAACACAGCACCGAAAATCCACCAAAGATGCTTTGCCCAAGCACTTTTCAGCCTCACCTCAGCCCATTCATGGACTTCCACTGGCCAGTGCGCAGTCTGTGGCCAGAGACCAGACCTCTGTTCTTTCAGATTGAGAAAGAAATGATGAGACACATGCAGGAGATGAGGCACAACCTGGAGTTCATGGAACGCCTGCACCAAAGGATTTTCGACGAGATTGACCATGGTTCACCCATGACGACTTTCAAACCCATCTCATTCCAGCTCGGAAAGGAAGGAAGCCAATATGCACTGACACTAGATACAAAGGATTTCACTCCGGAGGAGCTGTCCGTCAAACAAGTGGGCAGGAAGTTGCGGGTGAGCGGCAAGACAGAGAAGAAGCAAGACGACGGGAAAGGATCGTTCTCGTTCAGATGCCAAGAATTCAGGCAGGAGTTTGACCTTCCTGAAGGTGTGAATCCTGAGATGGTGACCTGCTCTTTAAATAATGGCCAGCTACAGATACAAGCACCCAAAGAAGCCAATGCTGTGAGCAACGAGAGAGTGATTCCCATTACATACACTCCTGCTGTGAAAAGTCCTGTTCCTCAGAGCCCTCAACCTCAACCTGAGAGCCAAGCAGCTGAGGCAGAGGCTACAGATATTTGAGCGCTGCCTCTATGAATGCAATATAACCCACAACGGAACAAATGACTATATGGAACATAAATGTAAAAGAATCGCAGAGATCATTATTGGTCCTACATTTTGTGGAATTGTATTAACATTTTGTTAATTGTATTGTGATTCAGAAGAGAAGTCGGATACTTCATTTCAATATTTGTTTTTGTTAAATGTTATTATAGTTTTTGCCAAAAAGCTCATTTTGTGTATATCCAATAAAGTAAAAAACTAATCAAGTTTGGGTCCTGGACGGCTACCATGTTTATGTAATTTGCCAGATTTACACAAAATATTATTAAATTGGTAACTGTATTTATTTGTATTTATTTATTCATTTAATAAATTAATCTCCCATTTTTGTTCTTACAATTTTCTCAAGAATTTTTGCATGCATTAAATTATTAGGAATTTCTTAAAAATTGTTGCATGCAAACATAATTGCATGCATCTTAATTTAAAAAAATCATTGTTTTCTTTGGGTCTAAAATTAGCTCTATAATATGGATCTCATCCATATTAATGTTTTTTTACTCAGCTGTGTCCACACAAAAATAAAAAATTAGAAAGTTAAAAACGGGTTGTACATTAAAATACCTTTTCTTACGAGGTTTTGATTTTTGTGTCACAACAATAGTTAGAATAGAATTTCTTAATTTTTTTTTACATGCAATTATCTCACAAATTCAAATAAACATTTGTTTTCTAGGGGTACAAAATAAGCTAAGATCAATATTTATCTCTTTAACATGGTCATCCATTTAGATTCTTTATACTTCCAGTACAGAAGCATTAAAAACAGACCTTTGACCTAAAAATAAGTAAATCCCCTCCGTTTACAAGTGGCGCAGGAAGTACTAATCACTCCAAACCTCTAGGTGGCAGTACTGCTTTAACAAAACACACTGCATTCGACATTTTTGTTATTGAAAAAAATTCCTTCCGTTTGTTCACCCGCCACAAACAAGCGAATGGCTAGCTAGTGTACTTTTTAACCTGCAAGTTTGTATGTATTAATAAAAATAATGCAACTCAGAATATGACGCAAAGCTGCAATAGTTAAATGTTAAACAGCACAAATATCCTTTATGGATTTAATCCCGTTCTATTAACCAATGTCTTTGCTTCTGACCTTCGATGATCCTGTTCAACCGTATTAATAAGCACAAATTACTCGTAATGCATTACTTTTAAAAGTAACTTTCCCCAACACTGGTTATTTTAGATTCCCATTTGTTTTTGAAGTCAGTTTGCATTGATTCTTACAGAAACATGGCCCACAACTTTAGCATTTCCATAACCAGAGATCATTACGTTTTCGACTCAAATCTAAGTAGTTTTTGACATATGAAAGACATGAATATGTCTCATGTAGAGAAACAAAGCTACTAAATTCTGACATTAGGATGAGATTTTTTTTAAAAATATACTTTGTTCATGAATTTATGAAACAGCTGTGTCTCGACAAAAAAGACCTTGCTTTATGTGTTCGTCAAGATTAAAATTTTTGTGTCACAACAATCATAGCAATTGTAAAGAAATTGTTTGCCATTTTAACATTATTTTCCTCCTGATAGTAGCTGGCTGATAGTAGCCTCATTCATTCAAGTGAATGCTGAAGTTGGAGATTTGTATAGTATTTCATATCTGTCAGTGATAACTCATTCTGAGTGATTGGTAATTCATATTTTGTGAGGAAATGGGAGCAGGAGATCACACTCAAACAGTTGAATGCCTCTAAACATGTTTGTCCTTTGTTCTTGTTTTAGTCAGAACACTGAGAACAAAAGACAGCATTGCAGTTTTTTAGGAATCTGTAAAACGCTATTAGTGCAGATAACTTGTCATATGTTGTCTGAAGAAGTCCAATTTTAGTGCCTACAGAGTAATGATTGTAAGTCTTAAATTCTGATAGAACACAAGATTATTAAGACAATGTAAGTGAATTTGGTTGTAATCAAACCTATTTTTGACACACAGGAAATTGTAATAGGCGATATCTTTATCTCTTTTGTGTTTCAGAAGGAGTTTGCTGATTTCATGGAGCTGTTGAGTAAAGCCACAGTAGAGACAATGGTTAAACTGATTCATGATCACATCTCAGCTCAAGTACTGGAAGCTACAGCAAAGTCTCAGCTCTCAAAACAAGATAAGCTAAATGGTACATCTTTATGCTTAATCACCAACTTGAATACAAACCTGAGCAGTCACTCAAATATTTGGTGTATGTCTTGGCTGTACACGTATATTTTGTTAAAGGGATAGTTCACCTAAAATTGACAATTCTGTCATCATTTACTCACCCTAAATTTGTTCCAAACCTGTATGAGTTTCTTTCTTCTGCTGAGCACAAAAGAAGGAATTTTGAATAATGTGGGTAACCAAACAGTTTTTGGTCCCCATTGGCTTCCTTGGTGTTTTTTCCATACTGTAGGAGTCAATGGGAACCAGCAACTGTTTGGTTATCAATATTCTTCAAAATATCTGCTTTTATGTTCAACAGAAGAAGGAAACTCATACAGTTTGGAACAGGTGAGTAAATAATGACAGAAATATATATATATATATATATATATATATATATATTTTTTTTTTTGGTGAACTACCCATTTAAGTAAGTTTTATTAAATATTTTGGTCTAGTTTGATGATAATTCATACAGGGTTTCTTCGGGTCTTTAACGGGCCTTAAAAAGGTTTAAAATCAGAGCAGAATATCTTAAATTCATAAAATTGTGACATTTTATGTTTTTAATTAAATACAGAAGAAGGAAACTCATACAGTTTGGAACAGGTGAGTAAATAATGACAGAAATATATATATATATATATATATTTTTTTTTTTGGTGAACTACCCATTTAAGTAAGTTTTATTAAATATTTTGGTCTAGTTTGATGATAATTCATACAGGGTTTCTTCGGGTCTTTAACGGGCCTTAAAAAGGTTTAAAATCAGAGCAGAATATCTTAAATTCATAAAATTGTGACATTTTATGTTTTTAATTAAATGCATTGCAAAAAATAATATTCCTCAGTTTTATTTGCCAATAGAAATTTCTGAAACATTTAGGCTACTTGAGATGCAAATGAAAAATAAGGTCTTAGAAAATGTATCAAAATAATGTGAGTTTGATTAAAACAAATATCTGTCAATGCTGTATATGAAAACTGGTTTTTCTGAGCCCATTGGCAGATATTTATTCTTCTCTTAATAATATACTCACTTCATTTTCATCAATTTCATAGAAAACAAGACTAATGTCATTTTCCTGCTCAATTAATGTATCTGTAGACATTTGCATTGGAAAACAAGACAAAATAATGAGCAGCCTGATCAGAAAATAATTTTTTTCTTTTTCTTTTGTAAAATGAATTAAAAAGTAATGGAGATCAGATCGAAGTTGTATTTTTAAACTTTGAACTGTTGCTAATACAACTCATTGTTTACTCCATATACCTTTACATTTAGAGAACATCGGTTTATTCCTTATTATTATTATCATTATAAAATATTGTGTATTTCTTTATATTATGAATTTAAGAATTTTAGTATGATACTTAAAAAGTATGAAACTCATACAAAACATTTTTTTCTCTCATTATATTCTCACAGAGGGTCAAGCAGCTGCATCTGAGCCAGAAAATAATGTGCTTCTTGAGCCTGAACAGAACCAGGATTATGAAATGGAATCTGAACATCATGAAAACTCTGTACAAGCAGCAAATACTCGGTACCATCAGCTGTCATCTGCACCCACTGATATTCTGGCAAGCAGTTTAAGTTTGAGTGAAAGCCAGCCTTCCACAAGCACAAACGTAGCTGCTGAGGAGAGACAGGAGCCATTAATTTGTGAGTCCTGTGGAGTATCTTTCAATGAAATGGCCCTGTTAAACATTCACAATGCTTTACACAAAGACAGACCTTTCAATTGTTTGACATGTGGGAATACTTTCAAAATGATGAAATGCTTGATGAAACACCAGAGATTTCACACGACTCCAGATTTGAGTATTGAGTTCGAAGCCACTCTGAATGAAGAAGAATTCATTGTGCAGCTTGAAACCTGTGATACTGTCAATACATCCCTGGAAACACTTGAGGTCACTACACAAGGTAAGGCATGGTTTCAAATGCAGTGCTTAAAGGTTTGTTTAGAAATATGTTTCTCTGTACAATATGGTAGTCATCTTGGACTGTATACTGGCACAAATCAGTGTAAATGCAGTATCTTGAATGATTAATTTATGTCAAGAGTAGCAAAATAAATAGGTTTTTATTAGAAATACTGAATAAATAATTATAACCATTGAAACGTTTGCGGTCTGTAATTTTTTTAAAGGGGTCATATAATGCGATTTCAATTTTTCCTTTCTCTTTGGAGTGTTACAAGCTCTTGGTGCATAAAGAAGATCTGTAAAGTTTCAAAGACTAAAGTCTCAAACCCAAAGAGATATTCTTTATAAAAGTTAAGAGTCAACCACGCCTACCTAAAACGGCTCGTTCTAACACACCCCCACATGTCTACGTCACTATGTGGGAAGATTTGCATAACGGCGCCCAAATGTTCACGCAAAGAAAGAAGGCGTAACTTTTATTCTCGCTGTAGTATTGTTGCTGCCGCCGCCATGTCGTGAAGACGCTGTGTTTCGTTGTGAAAGCGAAACTACTTTGTTTGGCCTTCCAAAAGAGGACGATATCCGCTCCGTCATGCCTAGAGCTGATCTGTGCTGGTCGCTGAGGGAATACATCAACTTCGCGCTGTCGATCGCCAGATCGGCTTTCATCGTGAATGAAGCAGAGTCCAGCCCGGGATCGTCACATGTGGTTGCCACAAGCCTGCCTGGCCGCCGCTCATTCTAGCCTCTGCTCACTCTAGGCCGCCGTGTGTGATGCTGTGTGTTTCGTTGTGAAAGGGAAACTACTTTGTTTGGTCTTCCAAAAGAGGACTCGACTAGAAATCAGTGGTTAAGTTGTATTTACAACACTGTTCCAGAACACTTCAACCCAAATATTCAGATGTGTGCAGCACATTTTATGGAGGACTGTTTACTGATCCTGGTAGAGTAGACTACAATGTCGGCTGTTCTGACGCTCAGACTGTAAGTAAGTTTTTTTTATATATATATAAAGAATTTGCCACTGACGATTCAAATGCGAGTTTTGGGCAGTTTAGAGTAGCACTTGTTGTTTGTCATTTCTCCGATCACAAATGCAGACATGGTTTTATGTTTACACGGCGCGATGCAACGCATATAAAGACAGTATAAGTCATTATAATCCATAATTATGTCCCCACTGGATGCAACAAATGCCACATATATAGTGGTATTAATGTTTTTGTCTCGTCGCTCCGGCCGGACAGGACATCACAATATGGTAAAGGGCGTAACATTTCCGACACACGCTTGAGGTATTCGGCCAATCACAACGCACTGGATAGCTGGCCAATCAGAGCACACCTCACTTTTCA
>NW_015505293.1:928917-933868 GCF_001515645.1 Sinocyclocheilus grahami
TATACACAAAATAATGTTCTTTTTAGCAGCATCATTTGACCCCTTTAAATGTTATGCCCACCAAAGCTGCATTTATGTGATCAAAAATACCGTAAAAAAAATATATAAAAATATTATTACAATTTAATTTTCTATTTTTATTTTTTAATTACTTTTTAATTTCAGTTTTAAATGGTTTATTCCTGTCACGGCAAAGCTAAATTTTCAGCAGCCATTACTCAATACTTTTTTGAAAACTGATAGATTTATTTCAGGAGTTTTGGGGAATAGAAAGTTAACAAAACAGCATTTATTTAAAAGGGGTCATATGATGCTATTTTAAAGATCATTATTTTGTGTATTTGGTGTAATTTCAGTTTTAAATGGTTTATTCCTGTCACGGCAAAGCTAAATTTTCAGCAGCCATTACTCAATACTTTTTTGAAAACTGATAGATTTATTTCTATTTGGGGAATAGATTCCGCTGATTCGGAAGCGCCAGATTGTCATAGCAAAGTCGGAATTGACCCTTTTATTTATTTATTTTTTTTTAGAAATAGCCTTTGTGCAAAGCCAGCCTTGTTATCTTGTAGCATTATTAATGTATTCATTTCCACTTTATCTGGTCAATTTAATGTGGTCTTATTTAATAAAAGTATAAATTAAAAATAAATAATAAAAAACACACTGACCCCAAATTTGTAAATGGTAGTGTATGTAAAACTGTCATGTATATGATTTTAATATTTATTTAAAAAGTCATTTTTTTTATTGTTAATTTATGTAAAATGCAATGAGTGAAAAATTACTGGGTGCACCCATAATGACCAATATTTTCAAATTAAAAAAAAAGTATAATTATTTTAATTACATTTTTCAGTCTGTTTCTCTTAAACACTCTGTTTTCTTCCCCTCACAGAAATTCTCCAAAGTAACTTGGACAACGAAGACGTATCTTGTGCTGTTTTGGAAAGCAGTCCGTATGTGACCGAATCATTTGTGCAAGGTTTAAATATTACCATCGAAAACACAGACAACCAGCCCAACACCACACCTAACACGGATATGATAAAGCAGTCGAATGATGGTTTGTTCCGATGCAAAACATGCGGGAAGTGTTTTGAACTGAGGTGGAAGTTCATTAACCACGTTCGGGCTCATGTGAAACATTACAAATGTTCGCACTGCGATAAGCGCTTTACTATGAGAAGCTGCCTCATCAGACACGCAGCGATGCACACTGGAGCTCAGCTATTCAAATGTGATATATGTTCCAAGTCTTTTGTATTTCAGGCCTCCCTGGAAAAGCACAAGCGTCTTCATACGGCAGAAAAGACGGTTACTTGTCCAAACTGTCAGAAGATTTTTCCCGGCAAGCGTTCGTTCGGCAGACACAGATGCAAAGCAGTCGAAACGCTCTACAACTGTCCCGTATGTGACAAGCAGTTCAAAATAAAACAAAACATGCTTGACCACCAAACACTGCACAACGGCGAGAAGCCCTACTGTTGCGAGATATGTGGCGCTTTTTATAGCTGCGAGCGATATTTGAAAAATCACCAGAAGAGTCACATCGAGAAAACCTTCGACTATCCGTGCAAAGTCTGCGACAAGCGGTTCAGCGCTCGCAAACATTTGCAAGCGCATATGCTCGTGCACACAAGGGAAAAGCGATACGCTTGCGACGTATGCGAGAAGAAGTTCGCCACCACTGGAAACCTCAACAGGCACAAAGCCGGTCACACGGGAGTGAAGCTGTACGGCTGTCCGATATGTTTGAAAAGGTACACCACAGCGTACGCCCTGAAGATGCACATGCACAAACACACTTCAAGCAAACCGTTTCTTTGCGACGTTTGCGGTAAGGGATTTACCAGTTCAGACTACATGAAAAGGCACAAGCGAATCATTCACGCAGGAAGAAGGGATTGTGTGTGTTCGATCTGTAATAAGGCCTTCATATTCCCCAGTTCTCTTAATCAGCACATGCTTGTACATACAGGAGAGAAGCATCACGAGCGACTGGTCAGTCCTTTGTTGAAGAAGTTCAGTTGCGATCATTGTCAAAAGAAGTTCTACTCACAAGCCGCCCTTACAGTACACCAGAGGGTTCACACGAAGGAAAAGCCCTATAGTTGCGAGGTTTGTGGAAAGAGGTTTGGGTATTCCAGCAGTATTCAGATGCACATGAGAATCCATACGGGGGAGAGACCTTTTGGTTGTGATGTTTGTGGTAAGACGTTCAATCAGGCTGTGCATCTGAGGACCCATCAGCGAGTGCACACCGGTCTGAAGTCGTTTAGTTGTGAGAGCTG
This sequence comes from Sinocyclocheilus grahami, assembly GCF_001515645.1. Taxonomy (NCBI): domain Eukaryota; kingdom Metazoa; phylum Chordata; class Actinopteri; order Cypriniformes; family Cyprinidae; genus Sinocyclocheilus; species Sinocyclocheilus grahami. The sequence continues at coordinate 931,212 of NW_015505293.1, forward strand.
TGGGAAGAAGTTTGTGGATCATAGAAATCTTAAACAACATAAATGTAAATACGCCATGTAAATTCTTACATATTTGCAAGATCAAAGGTTACAATGAATTAAACACTGCATCTTTTTTTCAGGGCTGCTTGAAATGGTTTCTGTAATGCATAGATAGCATTATGTTCATAGCTAATGATCTGTAGTCTTATTTGGCAAGCTGAATGAATTGAATGAAGAGTTTGTATGCTTCGGTATTTTTAATTGTGTAAACAATTATATTTTCAAACCTAGACTGGGAACCAATGCTTGTGTGTGACGGCAATAAAAACATCATGAAGAACTACTTCTGTCTTTTTCCCCCCATTAAATATATTTTTAAACCATTTTCATTGAATTAAAGTAAATTCAACAATAATATTATATATATATATATATATATATATATATATATATATATAATTTTTAATTTTGGTTAGTTTTTAACAAGAACTTATTTGTTAGAATTAAAAAAAAAGAATAATAATGAAGGTTTTTGACAGTACCAGTGTTCATTTCATTGACTATTAATTTTCTTCATGATGTTCATCAACGACATTTTTTTTTCACTGACGACAACTAGACTATAACAAACAAACTTTTTAAATGACAAACTATGACGAAAATATATTGACATTTTCACCAACGAATAAAAATGAGACACAAATGTTGGGGAGGGATGATTTTGGAAGAGATTCATTAAATTTCAGAACGAATCTGCTGCGTAGTTAGGAGGTTAGATGTGTACATATGAACCGGCGGGACATAAGCTGAAATAAACTTGCTGCACGTCACATAAAATGTTAAAAAATGTCAATATGTGGGAGTAAGAGAAGAGCAGACGGATAAATCTGACGACGCAAGAAAGAACTAATTTCGGTCCAGTTTTCTGAGCGCAGACACAAGCATATACACGCACCGAAACGTGTCTCACAGCGCGCGAGTAGGCCTACTCTTTCACGTCGCATGAACGGAGAATTACACACACAATTGTCTAATTGTTTTGAGTATTCATGTAAATGCAGTTCGTTTCTACATATATGAACATGATGGTTAAGAGATCACAGTAGTTATTTTGAATTTCCCAAGTTATTGAATAAAGGACATAAATAGAAATATTTTAAACCGTTAACTCTTCACTAGTCTAGCCATTTGATCTCAGTATATTTTAGTGCAGTGCTTCGCTCCACCACCAGGAGGTGTAATACCCCAGAGAATAAGTGAAATCTGACTCTTGTGCTCCTGCTGCCAGTAGGATGTCCATTGTACTTTTACACTATTTCCCTTGTGCAGTGGTGAGTCTTGAAGTAAAACGGGATCATTGATCCTATACTCTCCCGCTGTTTGAAAAATGTTACTTTTTTAAAAAAAGTTCTGATGTCAGGAAAAACTACTGCTTGTTTTATTTTTTGCGGGTAGACAAGTTTCCTTGAAGCTCACAGTGCTTTGGCTGGTGATAGAATGTCACACTGCTAGTCATACAGTGAAGGGAAATTACATTTACAATGGGCTGTTTCCTCCAGCTCACCATGTATCACTTTAGATTTTGGCAGTTCGCTAGACAATACTGCCAATCTTGCTGAAAAGAACCGCAGAGCTCTGTCCTGCAAGCCTGACAGCAGTGAACTCTGGAATCGGATTCCTCAATGAGGAAATGGACAGTAGTGCGAGAACCTTACATCTGCTGAAATCAGCTCCACTGTCCCTCCTGATTGCTCTGAAACTCTTATCTTTGAGCTATAAGAGTCTTGTCTTAGTGTAGTCATATGATACACCCTGTTTTAGTTTTTGAAGCGAGCCTAGTGGTTTTTTTTTTTTTTTTTTCGAGGGATTGGGCCAGATTCCCGTGGCTGCGTTAACACTGAGGTGATTGTAAATGTCAGGCTTAAGTGTTCTTTCTGCATTCTCAGAGCTGTTTTTTTTCTGTGGGTAGTGTTGAGCTGGTGAAACACACAGGCATGAGCTCATTGCAGCTGACAGAGTGAATCCAGATGGATAAAGCAGTGATACTAGAAGGATGCGTGTTCACAATATTTTCTGTACCCAAGTCCAGAGTTTTCTTTGTCTTGGTATCTTATGTTTTCCCATCAGCCCTTTCCCTCTGTATTTAAGGGCTATTGGGGAGATCGTGAACTGTGTGTGACTATAATTAACTGTCAGCTGTTTTAAATTAATATAGATCCATTGGGGCGTAGAAACAAATGGTGATTGATCGTTGGCCCCGGAACCCAAGGAGTGATTGATTCAGTGTGGTGCTGAATTTAGTATAATCTCCAAAAAAGCATTTGTACATTTGTCGTTTATTTTTCCTGAACAAATGTTAGGCTAAATCTTAAACGAGTGAGATCTTGTTTTTCTTCAGATTATTGCATCGTGTTGACGAAGCCTTTTGTTTAGTGTTGCTGCAGTTGCAGTGGAGCGGTTGGTCCTATAAGCAACATGAGATGATCTGAACTGAGCTGACATTAAAAGTCTTGGACTTGCTTGTATTTCATCTATGTTGGATTTGTTCATGTTATCCTCATGGGACCCAAAAAAAAAGCATTTGGAATTTAAAGTGTTTTTTTTTCTCATGACATTTATAGTGTTTGGAGAAATATATGACTGTTTCAAGAGACTAATGACAAAAATTAAAACAA
>NW_015505293.1:933878-934568 GCF_001515645.1 Sinocyclocheilus grahami
TTTTTTTTGCATATCAGACTGCTTTATTATGAATATTTTTGTATGAGTAGTATATTGGTAGTATATACATAAGTCATACATATCTGCAGAAGCATGACTATAATCAGAAATTGTACCTACTTTATAGCAGAATGATAATAGATTCATAGTTTTAGTCTGGTTCACATTTACAGTCACAAAAATTGGCAATAAAACAGGCCGGAAAAAATCCACCAGGTATATTCAATAATATGACAGCAAATAATAGTCGAACGTGTGTAATTAATATCAATGAGCGCGTTCTGGAAACTAAGTTGACTTCCGGGGCGGAGACTAATTGCTTACATATGAACCTGAATTCAATTAGCCGAACGTCACATCTGACGGGGACGTTAATTTGTGCTCACAAACTAGATTTCAGTCTTTGGGCAAAGTGTAACGCCTCAATTTGTTCTCTTTAGGAGATAAACAGAGTTTAGTTCTGCTGTATTTGTAGTCCTTCGATGACAGCAACTCGATTATTTCATTTCCCTTGCGGTAATCGATAAAAATGAAGGAGTTAGTAGAGGAGATGCCTGATGAAGGATATGGATGCGCCGTTGCTAATCGTTTCGGCCGACTGCTGGACGATGAATCCGACCCTTTCGACATCTTATACGCGGCAGGGGTGGAAAAGAAACCGAAGAAGAAGAAAGAGGATCCAAAGAAAAC
>NW_015505293.1:936202-936424 GCF_001515645.1 Sinocyclocheilus grahami
ACATATTTAAATCGATTTTCAACCAGCTCGCGGTTAATCGTTACAGCCCTAGTGAATTGCAGTTGTTTTTTAGGGATGCACGATATTGGATTTTTGCCGATATTTTTCCACTCATTTTGGCCGATACCGATATATTTCTTTTTGTTTGGAAACAACACCAAGTCTCTCCTGTGCTGTAATTATAAGCAAAATATTTTTAATTTTGGTTAGTTTTTAACAAGA
>NW_015505293.1:937950-939941 GCF_001515645.1 Sinocyclocheilus grahami
CATTTAAAGCCATTATCGGCCGATTCCGATATCAGTCCGATAATAAAAAAAAATTGAACATCATTGAAAATGAACATTTGAGCATAGAACTTTTTATGCACACAATCATCTGATAAATTGGATGTTGCTTTAAATCAGGAGTGTCCGATCAGAAGAGAAGCGCAGCGGCAGTGGATCTCGTAACTGGGGCTCGATGAGAGACCATATGAGGTGACGTTTCACTTTTTATATTGTCCGATTGGAATTATTTTCTCACTTTGCTTTTACCCCCCACCCCCCCAAATCATAAAATAGTTGTCATTTTCCTTCTGTCCTGTAGTGAAATTGAAGAGGGGTCACCTAGTGAAGAGGTCGCTGAAAATGAGGAGACCCAAGAGGCAGTTGAGACTGATGGCGAAAACAGGTCCGTTTCTCACAGCTGCAGGAAATATCTTGTAACGCAGATGATGCTTGACCGTGAATATGGTTATTTGATGACTATGAATTTGAGCTTCCTTTTATAGATCATAATGGATGTAAATGTACAATTGCTCCTCTTTCAGACCATCTGAGACCGAGGAAGTGATTGAGCTTGCCCTCGAGATGACACTGGATGAGTGGAAAGCCCAACAGGAGCAAAGCAGGCCTAAGGTGGAGCTGAATATCCGTAAGGCAGACACCTCTGTGCTGTCCAAGGCCGTGGTCATCCATAAGTCCAAATTCCTTCAGGTGAGGAGTCTCATTCTTAGCACTTAGAGCCTGTTGGATACAAATTCACTCTTATAACGGCTGTTCTTGTTCTAGAAACATCATAATGGCTTGGATGAAGAGGATGTGGTTTTCCGCCGCCCGGCCAATGACATCACTTGTCAACTGGAGATCAACTTTGGCAGCCTGGCTCGGCCCTCTCGTGGTGGGAGGGGAGGACGAGGTGGTCGTGGCCGTGGGGCTCCATCCATGCCATCCCAAAGATCTCCACAAAAACTTGAATCTGTAAGTTAGTTGTCTTGGTTGCATCATAAATTGCCCATGCCCAGACAACACAGTGTTGTGAAATGCAAGAGTTTTAGTTCAAGGCACTTTACAAGCCAGGTGGGTGTTCATGCTGTGTGAGAAACAGTGCCTGTGGTGGTTTGAGGCTAAATCATGTTTTGGTGTTTCCTAAGGCTCCAAACCCAGATGATCCAGAAGATTTCCCTGCACTGGCCTAGAGCTCCTCTGGAGGTATAGAGTGAGGATCAAACTGTTCTGCAACCCATGTTGGTAACTCTGAAATGGGCAATGTGCACTTAAAATGAACAAAAATAAAGCATGCATAAAGTTGGTCCTTTGCAGTTGTCATCGTGTATAGTTCTGTAATTTTTGCACTTGTTTGGGTTTACTATTTTAAGAGGATGGAGCAGTAGTTCGTTCTAAAATAAAGCATGCTGTTAAAGGCATATTGACGCTGAGTGAATACTTTGCCTAAATACGTTAAGGATATTAAAATATAGACTTGCATTTCTGCAATTGCGTGATTAGCCAGAAGATTTACGGGGTGTTAAGCAAGGTGACCGTGACTTTGAACTGAACTGTAATATGAATTAAACTCTGGGCTGGTTTTATCTCACTATTTGCATCGATTTGATGCAAAAATAAAATTTATGCATGCCCTATTCTTCAAAAGTTAGGGGTCTGCAAACCTCTCACTTTGCAAAGGACACATTAATGCTGTTCTTTTGAACATTTCATCCTAGAATCCTGATGGTATCAGTTTCCACAAAGCAAATCGTTAGTTTGTTTCTTGTGAAGCAAATCGTAATAATGAAGGATTGTGTGACTGAAGACTGGAGTGATGGCTGCTGGAAATTTAATTTTGCCATCAAGGAAATTATATTAAATATAAACTTGCATTAAGATATATTAAAATCAATTACACAACGGTGGTGTTTTTACCATATTGAGCAAATAAATGCAGCCTTAGTGAGCAAAATATTAAAGATCTTCCAGACCCCAAACTTCTGAATGGTATG
>NW_015505293.1:941119-942215 GCF_001515645.1 Sinocyclocheilus grahami
TTGTCGTTTATTTTTCCTGAACAAATGTTAGGCTAAATCTTAAACAAGTGAGATCTTGTTTTTCTTCAGATTATTGCATCGTGTTGACGAAGCCTTTTGTTTAGTGTTGCTGCAGTTGCAGTGGAGCGGTTGGTCCTATAAGCAACATGAGATGATCTGAACTGAGCTGACATTAAAAGTCTTGGACTTGCTTGTATTTCATCTGTATTGGATTTGTTCATGTTATCCTCATGGGACCCAAAAAAAAAGCATTTGGAATTTAAAGTGTTTTTTTTTTTCTCATGACATTTATAGTGTTTGGACAAATATATGACTGTTTCAAGAGACTAATGACAAAAATTAAAACAAAATTGGTTTTGTACTCATTTTCTTTACAGCCTTCTCGACTGATTATATATTGAAAGATGTTTATATTTCATATTTATGTATGCACACTAGTGTATGTATTAATTAGCTGTGTTTAATCTAAATGAGTGTTTTTCATCACTTTGACACAGAAATTTAAACTTCTACTAAACATTTGCACATAGTTTCTCAACTATGTTATGAAAGCTATTACAGAATGATTTAATATAACATTTACATCCTGATTACTGATTACAAAAGTAGATGTTTCCAGGTCTACATTTTTTATTATTCTGTTCTACTAAAATAGTGTATGGGCTATATGGACATTGCATGGATATTTCTCATATTTATACTGTTTGGGGGGTGTGTGTGTGCTCGTGAAATTTCAAAATCCCTGGTAGCCCTTCGGGCAGGTACTCTTCAGATTTTGGTCGCCCGAAAATTTATTTAACTAGCCCAAGTAAAAAAAGTCATTTTTTTTTTAAATATAAAAAATCAGATGGGAGTTTAAATGTCAATCAAAAATATTTTCAATACACAAATATCAACAAATATGAAGGAAGGAATTTTATTTCACTATTTACAGGGTATCTGCAGAATTAAAAAAAAAATACAATTTAGGCCATTTATGACCCATTTTAAGAGCTGCACAAGTAAAATGAACACGGTATGAGTGGGGTTGGACAATGTCTATGGTAACATACAGTATCGAGCCATACAATTACATGATTTACAGTTCAGATACAGG
>NW_015505293.1:945062-947618 GCF_001515645.1 Sinocyclocheilus grahami
GTTGTTCTGTTGTCTGTGTTTCTTTGTCTGAATATGGCGCTTATCTCATGTTGTGTGGTATCGGCGTTTGGTATCGGGGCAGTATACCAGTATCGGTATCGGTGCATCCCTATATATAATGTATGTCTATGTACATTAAAGGGAAAAAAAAGTTTAAATTTTACTTTTAATTTAGTTTTTATTTTAACTTTTTTTTATTGTTAGTAATGTTCCTTATGTTAATAAAACATCAGAAGGGTACAAAATCACCAAGATTTGCCTTCATCCATACCGATCTCTCTCTAGCTCATTACAATTCATGTCCTCCCTTGGGTCCTGCACTGTGACTGGACAGCTGCACTAGAGCCTAAATTCCCTCTCACTCCTTTTTTGTGGTGTCTCAAGGTTGTGCTCCATGTTAAATAGGTGTGGAGCTCAAAGAGTCAAATCCAACATATTGATTAGGGCTTTAAGGCTAGAGCCTTTAGCAACCTTGAATCCTGAGGAGCATGCACTGCAGAGACTTGTCAACTAGGGAAACAGAGTATACATGCTACTTTTGAGACTCAATTTCATTCATCTCGCACAAAGAAATTCTACTTCACAGAATAATTGTTTACTACGAAGCAAAAACTCTATTCTTGACTCTGTTTACTCTGAATTGATTATGCATACTGCAAAATGCATATATTTGTACTATTTTTATACACATTTGATGTGTGTGTTTTCAAACAGGCCAGTCATATCAAAGTCTTAACCCATATCTATTAATAATAAGCAGCTAATCAATCAGGGCTTTAGAGACACGGGCTGCTTTTGCCCTGCAGGGAAAGAGGGGGCCAATCAGCAGTACCCATGCTCATTATTAATTCATTAGCTATGGGAGCTCTTGGCTCTCTATCCCACTGAGTTTAGAGCTCTGTGTCAGCACAAAGTGCATCCATCACAATTTGGCCTTCTTGGTATTGATTTGGTCTACTATGTTAAATGTATTCAAGCAACAAGTGATATTAGTCATCACTGTGGGTAATTAACATGCATGAGATGTTAGAAATATATAAATATATATATAGAATTATAGACATTAAATATTCTGTTTAAGATGCAGTGCTGTTTCGTTTTTTTCTGGATATGGATCAATATCAGAGTCAATGAAATAAAACTAGTGGTTGAATCCGCTGTCATCAAACAAACTTATTGAATCATTCACTTAACTGATTTGCTTAAAATACTCATTTGTTCAGAAACAAAACAAGTGACTACTGTCTATATGAGGGAGTCTTTCTCTCAACCAATTTGTTCAAAATGCTGATTAATTGGGGAAGTTCAAGATCTAAACACCTCTGGGTGTTTTGGTCGGAGTTTGAAATTATAGCTAATTTGGTTTTACTCTAGATTCACCTGTAGCGTCTTCCCAACATGTGCAAAATACATGTAAAAAGAGCAAAGAAAACAAAACATTTTGTTTGAATTAGCATCTTGAAAAGCACTAGTCACCTTCACGAACAGTCAGGATGTTTATAATAGCAAGAGTGGATTCAGAATTTTACTCTGTTTTTTCTAGTCTTAATGTTCATGCTCCAGTTTCCATGGTTGCATTTAAACGTGAAATATTTCAAGGAAAAAAAAATTCCGTTCTTTAAGGTTCATATCAGTGCTCTGTCATTGTGATGAAATGACTAACCTTGTCTGGAACATTTCAAGAGATGACTAATCAAAATATTAATATTCCAGCACCACAGAGATGGGTTACCAGCACAGGAATGTTTGAAATGTGCGAATTACGTATTCTTTTTCATTAAAACACAGGCAGGTCACCAGAGTTCATCTGTATTTTGTTCGGTTTCTGTCTTTTTAGGGCACAGACAGTGTGTGGTCTGACCTACCCCAGCCCAACCATGTCATCTAGCCTCCTGAATGTGGATAAATGCCCTCAGGTGATTCTCTTTTAGTCAAATACTGATCTCCCTGTGGTGTGATACAACACGGCCGCGACAGGTTATGGAAGTGCAGTCCAAACACAGCTCTGTAGAGCTGTTTAATTAGTTCACACTCTCCACAGTAGACACCCAGAAGGCCCTTCAGCACGCTTGCTTTATCTGAATGTGTTTACCATCAGAAATAACCTATGCCACATTTATCACCAGGCACCGACCTCTTGGTTCCTTTGAGGGTTGAGACGGTTGTTCTTACTGGCATGGAGCTTGTTCTTCACTATGTTCAGCGGCTCTTTTTGCAACTGCGTGCATCTCTAGTTTATTTAAACTATGCATAAGCAGTGTTGTGCAAAAATAAGATATGTGTAGGCATGTGACAGCTATGAATATTTCATTCGAGATGTGATTTTTAGCAACAAACAATCTGTGAGCTGTAGGTCAAGGACTATTTGTTTTGCATGCATATGTATGACCGCTTTGGCCTGAGGGATGTGAATATCTGCCTTAAATTATTATGTTATTATTAACATCCTGAGACTATGCCAGAACTTTCCATGACCGTGTAAAGGTCATTGTAATGGTTCTAGTGGGTGGTGGGGGGGCACCTGCCCTATAAACCCCTCCTGGGATGCTCAGAAGG
>NW_015505293.1:948034-949658 GCF_001515645.1 Sinocyclocheilus grahami
AAGTCACTCATTAACCTTAGTTAATGTTAATTTCAACATTTACTAAAACAAATCAAAAGTTGTTAATATTACTGAATGGACTTCAGCTAACTTAAATTAATAACGAATAGCTGTATTTTAAATGACGATTAATAAATACTGTAACAAACTGATAATTGTTAGTTAATGCAATACCTAATGTTCCGTAATGGGACCTTATTGTAAAGTGTTACCCAAGTTTTAGTGACACGTTACATTTTACAGTAACAATATTCATCGTTTAATACTGTTTATTTAATATATTTTAATAAATACAGTAAAACTGTAAAATGTTGAACCTAAATGAATAAACCTATAAGAATGATTTATGTACTGTATTTTAGAGCTGCTGGGATGGAAATTATAAAAAAAAAAGTAGTTCTGGCTGTGGGCAGCGTGAAGCTGAAGGTTTGTGTTGGCAAAACTACAGGAAATATTTATTTGTTCATCTGCGCTGATAAAATGTTGTGTATCCATATCTACACCACATTTATCTGTGCAATGCCAGAGCACAACCAAAACAATGTTCTTCTGTAAGACTGCTGGAGGGCCACAAGTTAGGTAGTGTAGCTTTAAGATGGTATGTTACCCATATGATCACTGTTTTTACTGACATGGTGACTGGCTAGTGGTGAGAACGATTTGTTCAGGTGAACATTTGATATGCAAACCATCAAGGTTGGTCACGCAGATCTCCATATCGCAGTGGGCCACAATGACTTTGGAGATTTGTATTTTGTACCTCCCTAGAGTTTGCAATATGAAAGGTGTAACGTTTTTACCTCACAAAAAAGAGGTGCCGCCCATTGACTTATTTGAGCCTGTTGACCTGAAAATATGGCAGGAATAGTGAGGATCATGCTTATGTTGGAAGACTGACTAGCTGTGAGTTGTAGTTAAAAGATAAAATGAAATGTTGATATTGATGTTTACGGTGTCTCTGTGAGTGTGTGTATCTTTATGTGCGTGACTCCGGATAAACAAAGTAAATGGGAATCCACAGGAGAGTGTGGCTCATGCTAATGATGACTGTTTAATTGAAATTAGTAAAGAGACAGCAGCTTGTATTACAGCTCCCTGCCTCTCTCTTCACCTCCTTCTCTCTCTGTTTTGTCTGGGACGTGGCTTGGGCTGCAATAGTAATTATCGTTCAGTCCAAGGGGGAAGAGCTTAGAACTGCTGGTTTCGATGGCTGCCTTTGACTCCTTGGGAAGTTTTCAAGTCAAACAAGCCTATTCAAAATCGCAGCTGCTTAACACCATCATTATTCCCCATCAAATGGAGGCTCAGAGGCTGTTTGCACATCCATGCTTGGCATCACCACAAACATTTTAACAGGGAACTATGAAAATTATATTCATCGATTTCTTTCGGTTGAGCCTTTAGTGTTTGACTTGCGGTGGGGAATAAAATCGCTATTTTACAATGGTACACATGCACAGAGAGTTTATTCCAGCATTTATGTTGCACAACCAGTTTATTCACCATTTGAAGGTTATTTGACTGAATCATGAAGTTGTAATACAATGAATAAGAGCTAGTGTACCAATATGTAAATTCTGTATGTGATTATGGATTCAATTCAGGGTGGAAGGAATATAAAAAG
>NW_015505293.1:949668-985711 GCF_001515645.1 Sinocyclocheilus grahami
AATTCATTCTCTGCCACGAGGTGGCACTTTAGGAGCGCTGAAATAATGCGGTTTCCCCCGGTAACGGCTGTACACAAAGCAGCTCCGAGGACAGTCGGTTCCCTTCAGATACATTCAAATAAAGTCATCCGAGCTGTGTTTTGACTTGAAACATGCAGCTCATATTTATTCAATGACATCATTGCCTTTTGAAGTTTAATCCAGCCGTATCGCGACGCTTGTCTTTCCGTCCCCAACTGTAAGACTTCTTGAAATTATAATTAAGACATTTCTTATACCATTTAACGTATTTAAAACGTTATTTATGGCTTTAAGTTTGATACCACTCACTTTAGGAGTTTGTAAGGACCCGTGGGAGATCTGCATTTAAGATAGCCCGTCCGGCAGGGCAGTGATACATTTTGGTAGCCGATTTGAAAACACAATAGCCCCGGGACGTCGGGCTAGCGATTTTGCGAGCCCTGGTGTATGTGTGTGTGTGTGTGTGTGTGTATATGTGTATATACAGGTGCATCTCAATAAATTAGAATGTCGTGGAAAAGTTTATTTATTTTAGTAATTCAACTCAAATTGTGAAACTTGTGTATTAAATAAATTCAGTGCACACAGATGTGTAGGCATGTGACAGCTATGAATATTTCATTCGAGATGTGATTTTTAGCAACAAACAATCTGTGAGCTGTAGGTCAAGGACTATTTGTTTTGCATGCATATGTATGACCGCTTTGGCCTGAGGGATGTGAATATCTGCCTTAAATTATTATGTTATTATTAACATCCTGAGACTATGCCAGAACTTTCCATGACCGTGTAAAGGTCATTGTAATGGTTCTAGTGGGTGGTGGGGGGGCACCTGCCCTATAAACCCCTCCTGGGATGCTCAGAAGGACTTTTTATTTGTCTTCATTATGTTTGTGAAAAGTTCTACAGAGCTTGGACGTACAATACCTGAATTTGTTTCTCTGATGAATGTTTCTGGCTGAGGAATGTATGGTAACTGAAAACATAAGCCCTGTGGGGGTTCGGTATGTCATGCGTGGACATAAGATGTGGAAGCTTGTGGCAGTTCTCTTAGTGGACCACTACCAAACATTTAGGTTGCTTGTTGTAGAATTCAATCTTGTAGTGTTGTTAAAGTGCAATGAAACAGCCTAATATTGTAGCGAATTATCATTGGAATATGAACAGTAAAGCTAGGCCCTAGTCTTTTGATATGTTTTCTATCTTTTTTTAAGGATTAGTTTGCTGAAATTTGTATGCTGTCACTCGTAGATTTTTTTGTACAATCAGTGTGTCGCATTTTCCATACAAGTTTCGATAACACTTTACAGTAAGGAACATGCCTTAGGCTAATTAACATGAGCTAATAATAAAAAATAATTCCGCACAGAGAGTTTATTCCAGCATTTATGTTGCACAACCAGTTTATTCACCATTTGAAGGTTATTTGACTGAATCATGAAGTTGTAATACAATGAATAAGAGCTAGTGTACCAATATGTAAATTCTGTATGTGATTATGGATTCAATTCAGGGTGGAAGGAATATAAAAAGAATATTTCTGTGGTGATTTTAAACTAGTTCAACTACAGTCAAGCTACACTTTAAAAAAATAATTAGCTGCACTACAAGTTACAAACAAAAAGTTGCAACCCTGGGCTCAGTGGAAAAATGTGCCTCTATCTGTGTTTTTGCAAAACTCCAAAAATGTACCTATGCATACAGTTCACTCCAGCTGAAATAAACAGCAGTGGCATTAAAACACCAGTAATTTTTATTTGTTATGATTACATTGATAGATTATCAGATTATCAGTTAATAAAGACCATTTTCATGTGGTTAATTCAACAATATTGTTGTCTAAAAAAAAATGTTAATTACATTTCTGACCTTTATATCACATAACCAGCTCCATATATTTATTTTTTTTATTATTATTTTTTTTTTACGTGACATGTACTCAGAATTAGTGCTCTGCATTTACCCATCCAAAGTGCACACACACAGCAGTGAACACACACCCGGAGCAGTGGGCAGCCATTTATGCTGTGGCGCCCGGGGAGCAGTTGGGGGTTCGGTGCCTTGCTCAAGGGCACCTAGTCGTGGTATTGAAGGTGGGAGAGAGCGCTGTACATTCACTCCCCCCACCTACAATTCCTGCCGGTACGAGACTCGAACCCACAACCTTTGGGTTATGAGTCCGACTCTCTAACCATTAAGCCACGACTTCCCCACATGTTTATGTTTGACTTTTGTGCCTTTAGTAAACTTGCTTGGTAGCTCACCTGGTATGAGTCTTGTGAAACATGAGTCACAATAAACAAGCTATAATGACATGGTTGCTTCACTTGTGGGGGTATTGAGGGGGGGAGAGGGCGCTGTACATTCCCCCCCCCCCCCTACAATTCCTGCCGGTACGAGACTCGAACCCACAACCTTTGGGTTATGAGTCCGACTCTCTAACCATTAAGCCACGACTTCCCCACATGTTTATGTTTGACTTTTGTGCCTTTAGTAAACTTGCTTGGTAGCTCACCTGGTATGAGTCTTGTGAAACATGAGTCACAATAAACAAGCTATAATGACATGGTTGCTTCAGCAAAGCTGTTTGCACATCCATGCTTGGCATCACCACAAACATTTTAACAGGGAACTATGAAAATTATATTCATCGATTTCTTTCGGTTGAGCCTTTAGTGTTTGACTTGCGGTGGGGAATAAAATCGCTATTTTACAATGGTACACATGCACAGAGAGTTTATTCCAGCATTTATGTTGCACAACCAGTTTATTCACCATTTGAAGGTTATTTGACTGAATCATGAAGTTGTAATACAATGAATAAGAGCTAGTGTACCAATATGTAAATTCTGTATGTGATTATGGATTCAATTCAGGGTGGAAGGAATATAAAAAGTCAGTCAGAATATTTCTGTGGTGATTTTAAACTAGTTCAACTACAGTCAAGCTACACTTAAAAAAAATAATTAGCTGCACTACAAGTTACAAACAAAAAGTTGCAACCCTGGGCTCAGTGGAAAAATGTGCCTCTATCTGTGTTTTTGCAAAACTCCAAAAATGTACCTATGCATACAGTTCACTCTAGCTGAAATAAACAGCAGTGGCATTAAAACACCAGTAATTTTTATTTGTTATGATTACATTGGTAGATTATCAGTTAATAAAGACCATTTTCATGTGGTTAATTCAACAATAATGTTGTCTAAAAAAAAATGTTAATTACATTTCTGACCTTTATATCACATATCCAGCTCCATATGTTTGACTTTTGTGCCTTTAGTAAACTTGCTTGGTAGCTCACCTGGTATGAGACTTGTGAAACATGAGTCACAATAAACAAGCTATAATGACATGGTTGCTTCAGCAACTTTGTTTTTAATCACATTTACATTTACACTATCGGTTAGGTTTAGTGTAGGTGCATTGTATGTTATTTTCAAACAGTATTAATCTGTGCACCACTCACCAGATATTTCATTTCTGAACTGCCATGATGCATACAACAACCAACATAATAAAACGCACAAATAAGTGCAAGATGTAATGTAATATGACAGAAATATGACCACAGGCATGTTCTTCCAACGAGCCTGGTTTGAAAAGTTGCTAAATACACTGAAGAGAGTGCAGTACATCTTAAAATATTCAATTATCTAATGACATAATAGATCATTTCATTGGAACCATTTTTGAGTTCTTAATATATTCAGTTGTTAGATGTCATTAAATGTGAACCTAAAGTCAAAAACAGTAATGAAAAACTGCATTTAAATACATATTTAGCTTTAGATGGAGGTTGATTTGGCCATTGTTTTGAATCAGTTCATTAAATTAAATTGTCTGAATAAAGTGATTTTGTAGAATGAATCAGATGTTACATTTAATCAATGTAACTGATTAAATGCTAATGTGGGCTATTCATATTTCACCTGAAATAAGGACATTGTAAACAAGGGATTGAAACGAATATAGTTAACTACTAGCTACTATACGCGTCTTTCTATTAGAAAAATTATTCAGTTGTTCTTTGAACAATCGATATATGAATGCAAGATTGGAAACCTGCAGATGTAAATTTTTAAAGCAAATGAGAGTATTTATGAGACACTTGACTGCTGAATGGAGAATATGTGCATGGTGAAGATAACTTCTGTTATGAGACCATCAGAAACAGTTTGTTTCAATTTACATAACAAATGTATACATTTGAAAGTGATGTTTCAGGTCTGTTGACTTGCATTGTTCTCATGAAGAAAGATTCTGCAGATGAATATTGGCATGAAACATCTGCACAAATGATTCATTTGCTGAAATGAGAAAAATCACAGGACAGGTTCAGCTCAATAATGAGAAAGAGATGAACTTTCATATGAATCTTTTCTTTGATGTCTGCGTGTGAAGCTACGCAGTCACACAATTGGTCATTTTCTTTTAATGACTGATAATTTTATGTAACTTCAGCCTGTCATTTATATAGTATTTAGCAAAGCAAAACAGATGTAGGTCTGTTTATGCTGCGGTTGATTTTTGCACGATCCTGTAGTAATCGAAGCCAAATCGAGTTTTTTCTTTTGTTTGACATTGCTGTGCACAAACTATAAACTGTAGATTCATTAAAGCAGACATGACTAATGATGTCTACATTTCGTTATGCACAGCTTTATTGTCCTGTGGCATGTTCACACAAGGTCAAATGCAAGATCAAGATATAAAATGTGTGGAGAATGTTCTTAATCGCTTGTTTGCAAGCTTACGGTCACTTTATATGACTATAAACAGCCTGGCTCTTTTTCAATCCAATTTCATATATCAGTGTTTATATAACAAGCAACAGAGATGACAATGTGAATGAATTTATTATTCAATTCCATAGTAACAGATGTGGGTTGGAAAAAAATAATGCATTTTCTTAAATGTTATTTTTG
Organism: Sinocyclocheilus grahami; assembly: GCF_001515645.1. Taxonomy (NCBI): domain Eukaryota; kingdom Metazoa; phylum Chordata; class Actinopteri; order Cypriniformes; family Cyprinidae; genus Sinocyclocheilus; species Sinocyclocheilus grahami. The sequence goes on from NW_015505293.1 coordinate 954,615, forward strand.
ACCTTTTTAAGTAAACATGCTGTAGGTTGTGGGTGGATTATATGATTACTTCATTATTTATATGATTATAAAAACATATCTATGACATATTGTCTAGACACATTTTTAATGACATTGTAGGCCTAAATATTTGACATTTTGAAGAGTATAGGTCAGTTTTATATGAATGTTGGCTTCATAGTCAATCCAGTGTAATTACTTGCCATCTGAAATTTAGTTTGGTTATTCATAAGATGTTTTCAGGGAAATTTTTCTTCCAGGTAACCATGACATTGTTATTTGTTGAGGACAAATACATTTAAAAATATCCCACTGCTTGGAAACGAGAATTCAGGTTTGCCATACCCAGAGTAAACAAACAGATTTATTCAGATTTGCTAGAGATGACAATGTGAATGAATTTATTATTCAATTCCATAGTAACAGATGTGGGTTGGAAAAAAATAATGCATTTTCTTAAATGTTATTTTTGACCTTTTTAAGTAAACATGCTGTAGGTTGTGGGTGGATTATATGATTACTTCATTATTTATATGATTATAAAAACATATCTATGACATATTGTCTAGACACATTTTTAATGACATTGTAGGCCTAAATATTTGACATTTTGAAGAGTATAGGTCAGTTTTATATGAATGTTGGCTTCATAGTCAAGCCAGTGTAATTACTTGCCATCTGAAATTTAGTTTGGTTATTCATAAGATGTTTTCAGGGAAATTTTTCTTCCAGGTAACCATGACATTGTTATTTATTGAGGACAAATACACTTAAAAATATCCCACTGCTTGGAAACGAGAATTCAGGTTTGTCATACCCAGAGTAAACAAACAGATTTATTCAGATTTGCTCCCGTGTTTTCAAGAGCCTTTTAGTGGTGTGCTTACCATGCAGGGCTTGGAGCAAATGGATGGCCGTCGAAAAAAATGCTTTCATCCACTGCAAGGAACGTGCGGGAGTGCGTAAGATGAAATGGCCTATCATTGTCAGCGGGATCCAGGACCTGCAGCCATTGCACGTTGAGCTAATTTCACCAGAAAAAAAAAAGAGTTTGCTATTCATCCAAAGCAGAAATCCAAAGGAAAAGTCGACTGTAGAAATAACACCATAGCTCTTTCCTCTGACAGGATGGAAATCAAAATGAAAGCTCTGTTTTATATGGTGGGAATTCAGGCAGTTTTGTGGGGGATGAATTTCGCTTTCCCCCGTGCACTTACTCAATCTCTCGATATGAATAACACATTGTTGCACTGAATTGTGCCAGCACAAACAAAACAGCGAGAGGAGGAGGGGACTTTCAGTACCATTGTTTATATCGCTCAAAAAGACGTTAAACAAACTCAAGATTGATTCTGCATTTGGTTGGATTTGAAAAGATGACCCAAGCATTACTGGAAGCGGAGGGCAGTATATGGGACATTAGACTCAGAAGCCGCAGCTCTTATGAACTCTTTCAACAGTGACACATGAGCGATGAAAGCTGGAGAAAAAGAAAGCCTCATAAAACATAACCCCGCTCTCCTCTCAGCGACCCTGTCTATCCGGTGACAGACTGAGGAAATCTCATTTCCTCTCCCCAGGTCTCCCTGCTGCCTATTTTCATAAAGTTATGAGTCACCGTTCAGACTGGGTTTCTCGTGCACTCGCCCCCTTGTGGGGACACCATTTGGTTGATCCCTTAGGACTGAATTAGAAGTATTATATGTCACAAGATACAATGTAACTAGACATTGTAGTTGCTGTCACCAGGGCTCAAGATTTGGCTGGTTAGCACTGCCTCCATTTGCCCCTGCTGGTAGATGTTGATTCCAAACAAGCATTTTTCTCCATTGACAGCCCTTAAAAATAGCCCTGTCTTCTGAATGTCTTAATTTCTTTCATTTTACCAAAGCAGTAGATCTTTGTAGATATTTTCCCACTAGTAATGGAGTGTTTTTAAGGGAATAATTATCTTAAAATATAAGTTCTGTTAACATTTATTTGCTTTGATTTATAGTTCTTTTTTCTCTCTCTCTGCAGAACACAAAAGTAGATAATTTAATGATTGTACTTTTTGCTGAATTTAATATAATACCAGCACATAGTGGCTCACTTTATTACCTAAAGTTGACATGATAAGGTGAAAATTCACCTGATCTGTTTTGTAAATGCAATTTAAAGTTCTTGTTGTGAACAGTTAATCCATTCCATGTACTTGTTTTTTAGCCTCTTAATAATGTTTAATCAAAATGTAATCAACTTGATCCTCTGGTGCATACATTTCTGAGTGAAACATCCGCCTCTTAACATCCAGTCAACAACCAATGGTTAGAACCAAACCACTCAGATGTACGTCGCAATATGGATACATTTCATTGTGATATTAATAATGCACTCAAAACTATCATCAAAGAAGTAAATGCTGTTGATCATTTTCCTAAAGCTTTTTGGAGAACAACAAGCCAGTGTTTAAATAATTTTACAGTAATTTTGCAGAAAGCATCCAGTGTTTGACACTTCAGTCCAATAGATGGCAAAAAAAAAACTTTTAAGGTTTGGCAATTGCCATTAAAACATCAGAAGAAGTAAAAACTGCTAATTTTTGCTACCTGCTGGATTGGACTATGATGGCACACAAGAGAGCGATAACTGCCTACATGATTTACTGTAAATTGGTTTAAATATTGGGTTGTTTTCCAACGGAACCAATCAGATTGCTTGAAAACCATAGGTACATTTTGTTTTGTTTTTTAAATATTAAAGTGAGTAGATTTCAGTTTTGCAAAGCAACTGGCATTGGGGGTGTCATTATAGACCTCCTTGGCTGTCACTATGGAGAAACAGCAGTTTATAGCATGTTGTAGAGCTGTTTGCCACTTTATGCTGTACAGTATCGTGTGGAGAACAGGATGCTTGAGGGGAAAAGACAGAAACAGCTGGATTGTTTAGGAAAGGAGATGGAGTCTGTTTGGAGATGAAGGAGCAGGGCAAAGGGAGGTGATTAGCTGGTGATTCATCAACTCTGCCTGCTGAGTGGCTGCACTGACGGTACTTTAATAAGCAAGCAGTATGCAGGCCATGAGATTAGTACCGGCTCTAATGCAGTAATTTGCAGACTCTTGCTTTTCAGAGACGTGGGGCAATAAAGCATGCTGACGATAAAAATTATACAATTACCGGAGCTCTCCTGATGCCTAATTGTATCTGATCGCTTTTTATCCCCTGCTTGACAAACCCCGCTGAACTGCTCTGCATTAATGAAAGCTTATCACCAACTAGCTCGTTCCAGTATGGTCACTCCAACTCCCTCCGGAAGGAAACACCGGTGGCACGTTGTTCTGTGCAGTGTGGTTGGATGCTCTTGTGAATTATGAAGAGCACATAAAAAGCATTAGTAAAGCTCTGATATCATCATAATATATAGAATTTCTTCTCAGGGCAAATTGTTTATGACCGTGAGGATCAAATCAGAAGCTCAAAGTACTACCGAGTTCCAACGATTTTGCGATATTTTTTTTTTTTTCAGAATTGAGCATTTGGTATCTCTTTGAATGCAAGGACTGTGAGTATTATAATGCCACTTTTTGATTTGATTAGTATCAATATTCTTGCAGTTTAGATAAATCAGATAATGCCTTTGTAAGACCCTCATCAGTTCCTTGATTGGTCCATTTTATACATCTGTAGAAGCAAATATTTGTATTTAATATAGATACATAGGAAATTAGAGAAAAAATTGAAAAAAAATGCACAGTTTAAAAATGTTTTATTTTTCATTTTATTATAAATAAAAAAGTATTTTTTTTACACTTTTAAGGAATAAAAAAAATAAATATGTAAAAAAAGTGATAATAATAATAATAATATTTGTTTTATTTTTTCCAAAATTTACAAAAAATGCCACACATTCGAGTAAATTAAATTAACATTCATTTGTATAGCACTTTACACAATATCCTATATCATCTTGGATGTACTCCGTATGGCAATTTGAGAACCTTGTACAGTCTGCCGTTTTTACATGACATATTTATGTTCTTTCTTTTTTTTAAAGATTTATTATCTGTGTTTTTTTTGCAGTGTAGAGAGGACAGGAAGTGAAGTGGAAGATAGAGCGGGGCGGGATCGGGAAAGGTTCTCAAAAGACATCAAAAGCTTAAATTAGCCTAAGCTGTTTAAGTTGGTCTAGTATGTTTTGCAGCTTGGCCAGGCTGGTTTTCCAGTATAACCAGCTGACTAGTGCCTAAACCCCTTTAAATCCAACCAACCTGCTTAGGCCGTTTAAGCTATTTTATAGCATGGATATTGAAGCTTTGCTGATTAAGAGAAACTAGACATTAAAGGGGTCCTATTATGCTCTTTTACAAAGTCTTGATTTTGTTTTGGGGGTGTACTAGAACAGGCTCTCATACTAGGTTGTTCGAAAAATTTTTTTCACATATTTTACATTATTACAACACCTCTCTCCCCAGTCTGACATGAACGGCTCGAATAGTTCCTGTATCAAATGAAGGCCCGCCTTCTGAAATGTGAAATGTGCTGTGATTGGTTAGCTGGGCCAGTGTGTGTTGTGATTGGCACCGCTCGGCACCTGGTCGGGAAATGTCACGCCCCTTACCATAGCCGCCTGCGAGCTTCAGTGTAAATATTGCGTCAAAATCAAATTAATTTGAGCGCGATTTAAACCCGGATGATTGTAAGCACTGTAAGTTCGTCTGCCTGGGAAAGCTACCGTGTCTCCGACATAGTGATAACACTCGTTGCCTTCTCTAGTGCAGCTCAACCAGGTCTCATCCCATTCGTCGATATTTGTGATATTACAAATCCCGGAAAATATGCGTTGTAGTCCAAACGAGTCGTTCGTTGTAGTTTTTGAAAAGTGATTTCTGTTAAATAAAATATCTCCTTTTGAAGTGGAATTTGAGCTTTGTAACTTTGTAAATCTTTTTTTATGCACAAACAGCAACATTACAGACTAACTAAAGTTGAAAAAGTGAAAAAGCATAATAGGACCCCTTTAATGTATCGACATATAGCTTAGTTAGAATGCAATTACTTGAAATATCACTGAATAAGAATTATTCATTTAATAATGAACATGTAAAATCATTATTATTTGCCTGGCCTCATTTTACAACAAGAATTACATAGTAGTTTCTCTGGATGAACCATTAGAGCTCATATAACCGCAATTGTTCGGCCATACAACTGACCTGGACCGTGAGTTACAGCAGAGATGCATCTCCACATTAAAAGCGCCCTCGATTTAGCTTGAAGGCATCCTTTATTCTCGTTATATTCTGGTTTTGGCTGTTAAGCACTTAATGAGCTACAAGGGAGCCGTTTAGCTCACCATTAGGCCTGAGCATGTTCTCGGAGGACATGTTTATGGCCTTTACATGTGGTGCTTTTGTTCAATTAGATTGAATGGAAAAGCCCAGGAGAATGTGGACAAACAGAAGAAGACTGATAGCCAAAGTAATTAGGGTTTATCTTTTGACAGAGCCGCTCTTTGGGTCAGTTCGGCAAACAGATGATAACAATGCACAGACTTGTTAGGATGCCTGTGGGTCTGTAAGTGCTGTTGACTGTCTCTGGCCATTACAGATTTTCATGACAAACAGCCTGTCGCCGACGTCCAGCACTGGCGTGTGAGCGACGGAGAGGCCGTAGGAGACAAAATATGAGACTTTTTGTGACATTTGTTGTAGTTATACAGTTGTGGTTTGTTGGCGAGACTAAAACATTTCAAGCATTTAATGCCCAATTATTGAATTCTCCTTGTCCTCTGGCTGTCCTTGAACATTGCAGTATTTCACTTTTGTCTGTGACCTTTTGATAAATGTCAGTCCAGTTGTAAAAATGGAACAATAAAACCATTATTTTAATATAACACTTCATCATGTCAGCTCTCTTATTTTGCTAATGAGGAGGCTCATTTCTCAGGCTGGTTGTGTCAAGTCCTTGTCTTATTATGCAATGGCATTTAAAATGTCTGTGTTCAACAGATTTATATCTTAATCACTTGTCTATAAATTTTCCCTCCATGTAGGCAATATTTCATGAGAATTAGGCATGAATAAATCATTTTTCAGATATATCCATTATATTCTTCCTGCTGTGCATCATTATATCTTCATATATATATATATATGGTACTATTGACCAAGGCATCATTTCTCTCTTCTTTTATTATATAACTTTAAAAGGCACCTATTTGGCCCTTTTTACAGTATGTAATATAAGTCTCGTGTCCCCAGAATGTGTCTGTAAAGTTTCAGCTCAAAATACCCCACAGATCATTTATTATAATGCCTATTTTGAGTGGAAGCAGAAACACGCTGTTTTCATGCATGTATCTTTAAATGCAAATGAGCTGCTGCTCCCCGCCCCCTTTTCCAGAATAGGGCTGTACCTTTACAGCTCGTACCTCAAACACTCTGCTAAAAAACATCTGTTTGGTTCTGATTATCATGTCTATAGCGCTGAAATCATGCGTTTTAAACCATATTTTTTTAAACTTCTGATATAGGGTTTTCTGAGCGCACATATCTGAAGCACGCACACAGAATGCGGCTGTCACTCGGCATGTGAGTACTAAACTAAGTTCTCTTTCATGACATATTGCGCTTAAACTGTCAAATACACAAGTTTATGTTAAAGGGGTCATATGATGCGATTTCAAGTTTTCCTTTCTCTTTGGAGTGTTACAAGCTGATTGTGCATAGATAAGATCCCTGAAGTTGCAAAGACTAAAGTCTCAAAACCAAAGAGATATTCTTTATCAAAGTTAAGACTCTGCCATGCCCCCCTAAAACGGCTCGTTCTAACACCCCCCCACATATCTACCTCACTATGTGGAAATATTTGCATAATGCGGCCCAAATGTTCACGCAAAGAAAGAAGGCGTGGTTTCAGTAACCGCAGTTAGTGTTGAAGCAGCCATGTCAGGGAGACGCTGTGTGTTTCTAAGCGAAAGCAAAAGCACTTTATTTGGCCTTACGAAAGTAGATGCATTTAGGAATCTTTAAGATTACTTACAACAGAACAGCAATGCATTTTATGGACGACCGTTTCGTGAACCTAGGAGAGGAGGTAATTCTGATTTTGCTATGACAATCTGGCGCTTCTGAATCAGCTACTGTTTTGTTATTAGTTTAAGTATTTGCTATTGACTGTTCAAATGCGTAGTTTTGCGCATCGTGTGTGTGTGTGTGTGTGTGTGTGTGAGAGAGAGAGAGAGAAAAAAAATCATGTTTTTACCAAATTACCGTACATCTGATCACATCTATACATTACATACTCTAAGTGGCTTTGTAAGAAGCATTTCAAGGTCCTGGAGTGGCCTAGCCAGTCTTCAGATCTCAACCCCATAGAAAATCTTTGGAGGGGGTTGAAAATCCGTGTTGCCCAGCGACAGCCCCCAAACATTACTGCTCTAGAGGAGATCTGCATGGAGGAATGGGCCAAAATACCAGCAACAGTGTGTGAAAACCTTGTGAAGACTTACAGAAAACGTTTGACCTCTGTCATTGCCAACAAAGGGTATATAACAAAGTATTGAGATGAAATTTTGTTACTGACCAAATACTTATTTTCTACCATAATTTGCAAATAAATTCTTTAAAAATCCTACAATGTGAGTTTCTGGATTTTTTTTCTCATTTACAGGCCTCTCTCATCTTTTTAAGTGGGAGAACTTGCACAATTGGTGGCTGACTAAATACTTTTTTCCCCCACTGTACATTATATTATGCCAAATTACTGTATTATATTACTTAGATGTACATTTTGCTTCTGTAAATATGTCTAATCCCTTATTTTATTTTTATTTCTAGTTTATATATTTCTACATTAGTAATTCATTTTGCACAACATGCTTAATACTTTTTATATATTATTATTATTACTATTATTATTCTTCTTTTTCTTTCTGTTAATACATATGTGTACTATTTGTAAGCAGTCCAGCTGCAATTGCTTTGGCAATACAAATGTATAATTTTTGTCATGCCAATAAAATACTCTTAAATTGAAAAATTGAAATTGAATTGAGAGAGAGACAGAGCGAAACACATCACAGTGGAGTCAGCTGTCTTAACCGTGGCTTGTGTACTGCAAACACATATTCATCACTGTGTCTGTCACGAGACTCTGTTCCCCTTTCGGGCTCTGTCTTTACATTTATTTTGAAAGGTGAAGCTAGCGATTATGATAAGGGGTGTTACATTTCCGACGAGTGCTTGCGGTGTTCGGCCAATCACAATGCACTGGGTCAGCTGGCCAATCAGAGTAGACTGCGCTTGTCGGAAGGAGGGACTTTGTAGAAAACGAAGCGTTTGAGAGAGGCGGGGCATAGAGGACTTACAATAATGTACAGTATTTGAAAAATAATGTTTTTTTAACATTAAAGCATGTCAACATATTCTGTTCCACCAAATACACAAAATAATGATCTTTAAAAAAGCATCATATGACCCCTTTAAAACACATGAGTTACAAAAACAGTCGGTTATGTCTGTGAAGGTAAACAGCTGTGAAAGAAATTGAATGTGTATATATTAGATCTGTGTGGCAGCAGCAATATACAGTAAATAAATCAATAAATCCACAGCTCTCTTGTCTCCTCTGAGGCCGGGACTCTAAATAGTGTTCTGTGCTCGTCAGTGCAGCCAAAGACAGAACAGTTAGCATGCTTTGCTCAGACTATTGCCATGGTGTTAGAACTGGTACACTGTTGTCGCTTGCGAAAACACAATAGCGGCACTGTGAGTGGAAACTTGCAAATTAAGGGGCGGTAATATTATAATAAGTTCCCCTTTCTACCTCACAATGGGAGCAAAATCTGAGCGCCTCGTTTTTCACAAGCTTGCAGAGAAAGGCTTACCAAAAAAATTTACTGGGTTGTTCTTGTTCACATTTTATGTGTTGGTAGATGCACCGGGGACCTGATTATAGCACTTAAACATGGTAAAAAGTCAGATTTTCATGATATGTTACATTTAAGTACTAAAACAGCTAAAACTGAAATAAAAATAATAAAAACACAACAAAACTGAACTGAAACTTGACTGAAAATATACAAATGAAAACTAATTCAAAATATTATTAAAAACTATTATTGTATATTAATGATACTAAAATAACTCGTCAGGATATGAATAAATGAGACTGTGTGGTTATATGGCAGTGCACGTCTTGATTAACTTTGACAGTGAATAGCGTAATTGTGGATTTAGCCAACTTTCTAGATAAAATAAGTTTGGGGTTCAAGTACTGCTGGCATCCCTTTCAATTTAAATGTAAAATTAAATCAGTAAAAAGAGTCCTTACCTTAATTAATATCTAATTTAATTATATAAATATTGTCATAATTTTTGTGATGCATCCAAACAGATGCCAATTCTGTTTGAATCACTTCATGAAATCACAGACGTCCTGTTAATAATTATAACTGAAACATGCAGAAAACTAATCCCATCCAAAAAGTGCTACTGAGTGTGTATCACTCCATTTAAATGACATTATAGAGAACATAAATGTACTGGAGATTAAGTGTATTTGAAGTCATTTGCCTGCCGTGTAATGAACAGCTATGGACACACTCCGAAATGCCAGTCAAATTACTTTGTGTTATCAGAAACGTTTCGTTCCAGTTGGAGCGGTTAACGTCCTCCGGGGGGATGATTGCCACAGTTATGACTACCTCCTAATATACTATGAAAGGTTTACAAGGTGTAGACTGTAAGTGAATTTGTGCACAAGTCAGCCATCGTGGATGCAGAGTTCAGGTGATTTGTTTGGAGAGGTAATCAGGCCCAGCTTTGGCTGCTCTCACATGAACAGAATCAGACGTGATTGAATCTCTCCATGTGGGCGCTGTTATGACAGAGGCTGGGATACAGAAAACACATCCGTCTGCTTTCTGGCTAATCTTTATGGTATGGTAATATGATGTTTGGCCTGTTCGCTGGCTGACTCCTGCATCCCTGCTGTGTTGTTGGTCGAGGTTTGTTGACATTAGTGAACTCGGGCTCTTATTCTCTCAGTGCAGAGAGACATCCTGCCTCACCAGGTTTGTGTGATATGAAAACACAACATAAAACGTGCATGCTCTGAAGTTATAATGCGTTTCAACAGATCTTTCGTGCTGTTTTTATGCCTCTTTCGGAGTCCTGCTCTTCTGTCTGCTAATTTGTGGTTTTCAATTTAAACAGGAAATGTGTCAGTCCAGCTGTAGTTTGTGTTTGATAAAAATCTGATTGAACTCAAACATAATATTTTACACTTCAAGAGTGTTTAGAGAGCGCTGAATTCTCATGTCTTTATTAAGTCAGCCTGACAAACTGGTGGTTTCACCCTACAATAATCAATAGCAATCTTTGAAAACAATGTCTCGTCTGAGGTGGGTGGCGTGTGCGTTGTGGTGCTTGTGTGATGTTTTATTTCCTGAACCACCCTCTCTATCGTTCAGCAATCTTTCCATTGTCTTATTATATAAAAGTTACAAAAACAGCCTGATCTCATTAGTATTTATAGGTAGAATGTAAAATTTACACATACATTTTTATATACTCTGAAATATACGATATTTTCCAAATTTGTATTGACAGCATCTAAAATGTGAAAGTATTTACATCTTAAAAAAAGTAAAGATCTCTACAAATCCCCTATATTTTCTAATATACATGTATGCATAAACATTTGTATATATGTACTGTTTAAAAGTGTGGGGTAAATAAGATTTTAAAAAAAGAAGAAGAAAATAATACTTTAATTAAGCAAGGACATTAATTTGATCAAAAGTGACTGACCAAAAAAAGTTATTTTTCAAATAAATATTGTTCTTTTGAATTTTTTATTCATCAAAGGATCCTGAAAAAAAGATCACGTACAAAAATATTAAGCAGCACAACTGTTATCAATATTGATAATAATAAGAAATACTTCTTGAGCACCAGATCAGCATATTAAAGTGACTTCTGTAGGATCATTTGACATTGAAGACTGGAAAATTTATCTTTGCCATTAAAGGAATAAATTACAATTTTAAATATATATTAACATAGAAAAATCTTATTTTTTAAATGGTTGCATTTCTAATCTTTTTGATATTGTAGTGTTATGTTAATTGAAGATTAACAATAGTAAATATATAGTTGAAGATACAGTAAAATCAGTGTATTAATTCTAACAAACTTTTACATGTCTCTCTGTTCCTACACAAAAATGCTTTATTCATATGCTTGCAAGAAGTTGATAATGTACATTTCAGTTCATGAAAGTGTATGTGTGCTAAAACCAGGCTTTGTATATTACAAATACCTAATGAGATCACGTTGGCAAGCAACATCTTGACTTCAGTTCTGCAAGAAATACATTTCTCTTTTAACTGAGCTGATCCCTCTCGTGTAGCATTCATTGGTTATAATGTCATGTTTGACATCATTTTCAATTCACCAGTGATTTCACAGAGGAGCTTACAGGCTCAATGATGGGTTCATTGGTCAACTTATTGATAAGCTGTCTGTGTGCGCTGATGCTGTTATGTCCTGGACAATCTGCTCTGAGAACATCTGGTGAGCATCTCAATTATGAGGACCTACGCCCAATATATGCAAGATTGTAAAGCTAAATTTGGTATAAATACTGTGATGCTGGTCTTTTGTTAAGATACCATTTTATGTTGACACAAATGTATGTTTTCGTCTCTTATTTCTGCACTGTTTAATGTGCCATAACTTGTTGTTTTGGTTAAAATGCCCTTCCCCCATTTGCAAGTAGGTGGCAAGTTATATTATGCGCACTTGCTGAGGGGCTCTTTAATGCTGCTTTAGCTGAAACACACTGGCAGTAATGAGTAGAAGGTCAGACTAATTAATGCAGCGGTAAGAAAACAGCAGCAGGTTTCTGCTCACAGCAGAGCGCTCTATTAGTTTCATTTTGCTTATCGTCTCGCTTTTCTCCCTGTAGTCAGGTACAGACTCCATCAGCCGTTCTGGAAACTCACCTCGTCGTACAGCCGCTAGAGCTCAGGCATGATAACCTGAAGCGACTTCTATTAATTTTTCATTATTTCATTAAATTGCCAGTCCATTGTGCCTTTGGATTTGTGCTGAAGCATCTAGTCTCTTGGCTTGCTGCTGTCAGCTCTCTGTCAGGTTCCCCGGAACTGGCCTTTTTTTCCCTCTACTCTTTAGTCCTGTTGCTTTTTACTGCATATAACTGGAAATTGTTTTACTTAAAGGTAAGGAATTCCAAATTAGATTTATATTTTAAAATGACTGTGTTCAATTTGCTTCTTTCTGCAAATGTTTTACATGCATGGAGACTATTTTAAGTTTAGCTTCGTAAAGGGGTCATATGATGCGATTTCAATTTTTCCTTTCTCTTTGGAGTGTTACAAGCTCTTGGTGCATAAAGAAGATCTGTAAAGTTGCAAGGACTAAAGTCTCAAATCCAAAGAGATATTCTTTATAAAAGTTCAGAGTCAGCCACGCCTACCTAAAATGGCTCGTTCTAACACGCCCCCACATATCTACCTCACTATCTGGGAAGATTTGCATAACGCCGGCCAAATGTTCACGCAAAGAAAGAATGCGCAACTTTTATTCTCGCTGTAGTATTGTTGCCGCCGCCATGTTGTGAAGACGGTGTGCGTTTCGTTGTGAAAGCGAAATTACTTTGTTTGGCCTTCCAAAAGAGGACGATATCGCTTCGTCATGCCTGGAGCTGCTCCGTGCTGGTCGCTGAGGAAATACTTCAACTTAGCGCTGTCGATCGCCGGATTGGCTTTCACGGTGGACGAAGCAGAGTCCAGCCCGTGGTCGTCACATGTGGTTGCAGCAGGCATCACAATATGGTAAGGGACGTAACATTCCCATCACACGCTTGAGGAATTCGGCCAATCACAACGCACTGGATAGCTGGCCAATCAGAGCACACCTTGCTTTTTCAGAGCGATGAGCTTTGTAAAAATTTACGCATTTCAGAAAGGCGGGGCATAGAGGAGAAACAATAATGTACAGTATGTGGAAAATAATGTTTTTTTTAACCTTAAACCGCATAAACACATTTCATTACACCAAATACACAAAATAATGTTCTTTTTAGCAGCATCATATGACCCCTTTAAATTTAGCATTGTTGAAGTCAACTTAATATATAATTTATATATACTTTATACTTAATATACTTAAATTAGTGTATAAATAACCAGCGTTCTCTTCCACCCTCAATACCACGACTGAGGGGAGACCCTTGAGCAAGGCACCGAACCCCCAACTGCTCCCCGGGCGCCGCAGCATTGGCTGCCCACTGCTCCAGGTGTGTGTTCACTACTGTGTGTGTGCACTTGGATGGGTAAAATGCAGAGCACAAATTCTGAGTATGGGTCGGAAATAAGCATGAAGGTCGGCCATTATTTCATGAAAACATATGAATGACATATCTGAATTCATACAAATTAGCCACCAATTCAGTGAAACTCACAATTTGTACAGTGTCCCAACTTTTTTGGAATTGGGTTTGTAGTTATTAGATTGTTGGGCTGGGTTTTGACACAAATTTCACAATTCGATTCGATTCTCATTCGCAAGCTTTCGATTTGATTCAATATCGATTATTTTGGATATATATCAGGTACAGTACATGCCAAATTTTCTCAAGGAAAAAAAATCTCTCAACTAATGCTGTAAAATATACATGAGAGTCAGTTGGTACTACATTACTATAACATTGAAGGTTAAAATGGACTGATTTGTTAAAATTACACTTAATGAAGTTTTTTTTTAAATAATTAAATTACAATTACATAATAATATTTCTACTTTAATTCGTTTTTTTAAATCATAAACAGAATGGTGGCTGTCATAAAAACTTGGATTTATTTAAACATAAATTAAACATTGAAGAACAGTCAAATTTATTATGAATATGTTATATGGTGCAAATTTAGCAAAATGCCCCTCTCTACAGTCTATTTTTCTGGCTGACTAATGAGTTTATGGTCACCGAATATGTTTTTCTGAGGTAAATGTGACGTTACGTGACATTGTTTACAAGCCGTTATATTGAGTTTTCTTTTCTTCTTCTGCTGTTATTATGTTGCACATTAGCAACATATCAGTGCACTGCTGCCTCTCATTGGTTTATTAATGTCATTGGTTCCTTTGTGGCTACTTGAATATTTTAAGTAAGTGTCACTCAAAACAGTAAGTAAATAGTTTTATTTGCCTTGAAAGTAGCTGTAACTTAATAAAACTTAGTAAGTATAACAACTAAGTAAAGATAACTAACTAAATCTAAGTAAGGTAAACTATTGGATTTTACAGTGTACCTTCAGATATTTAGTTATGTTTATTTTGTGCTGAAGCTGGTATTAATGTGGAGGAGATGATCAGTTCACGTGTTCCTCGCGCTGCCGCATCTGTTGAACTGAGGCGCTACAGCGATCTGTCACTCCACATTAAAACACATACCTCAGCGCCAAAACGGCATTTATTGTTTGAATACTGCAATATAATGGACATAATTTGGAATCTGAGACTTTGTTTCATATTAAAAATACCAAAGCACAATGCTTATTGCGATTTATTGGATGGGAAGTTCCCTTAACTAAAAATTAAAGTCCATTAACTGAAAACAGGCTAGACTAATCGAATCTTGGGATTTAAGAATCGATATCGTTCCGTAAAAATGAGAATGAGAAAGAGGTAAACAAAACATTTCAATTTTTAGCAAGTGTTTTATTTAGATTTAAGTTATTTAAAAATGTTATGTTGTTAATAACAACAAATGGAATATATTTTCTCTGCATTTTAGTATCAGTATGGTACAATATTACCTATTTAATTATTTAAATAATTAATTAATTATTTAATTATTTAACTATTTATGTTAAAAGTAATCAAAAATACTCTGATTATTTTACCTAAAATGTGTAATATAATGGATCATTTTACTAATCACAATTTTTGTCATCGTTAACCGACTACAATTTGTAAGTAATCTATATATATATATATGTATTTCTTATTTCTTTATAATAATCATTTATTATATAATATACACATTTCCTATTGTATATTATTATTAATTTCATTTTTAAACGTGTCTTTGAAAAATATGTGTCAGTCTTACTTTTTTTTGTACTTGTAACAGGTCAGTGTGCAGCTTGTGTGTGTGTGTGTGTGTGTGTGTGTGTGTTTCACAGCACCTGTTTATTGCTCTGAAACAGTAACACAAGGTGTGTTAGAACTGCAGAAAGGTTGTGTAAGACACAGAGAAACAACTGTGGCTTAAGGACTGAAGTCCTACTGGGTTACCTGAAGTGTAATACAGAAAACAGCACATAACTGACAAGCACATCAACCATAATGTGTAGAGGAGGAGACCCCCTGTTATTCAGCACTAATGCTGAGAAACAGAGCTAAGCTCTAAGCCCTACATCAGAACTGATGTTCTGTCTAATACCACCGGTAATAAGGAGCTGGTAATTCGATTAGACCACACGTGGAGAGTTTTAAGAAGAAACAGAGAATATAATGAGGACTTACAGTCTCCTGCTCTCCTCAAGGAGGAAGAGGATTTCTGTGACCTCGTAGAGAATGGAAGTAAGCAGATGCTTGTGATGGGAGTGCAGAAACTGGATATTAAGGTCTGTATATCAGGCTGAAGGGTTCTGGGTTGTGCTTCCCTCCCATGCCAAACTTTTGGAGCTGAGTTCCATCTCATCTTGTCAGTTTGATCAAGCATGGGCATCTCAGCCTGGCTGCTTGGCGGATGCTTTTGTGACATGAAGAAAGATAGCCAGAAGGACAAACAAGCCTTGTGGAAGGAAGAAGGTGGCTTGAGTTTCTAGCTTGGCCAGGAATAGTTTACCAAAAAAGGAAAATTCTGTCATAATTTTCTCACCATCATACAGTCACAACCCAGTACATACTGGCCATGGTTTTTTATATATATAAATAAAAGTTAAAGGAACTTGGGCTACACTGTAAAAAAAATTAATCTGCAAAATAACAGAAAAAGTACTGGCAGTTCATTACACGGGACATTATCCATTAATTTTACAGACATTTCCATTAACTTTACAAGACAAGGCAATGCAGTGTAAAATTCAGAATACTGGTAAAACACCTGCAAAAAATAAATATGGAAAAATCTTTCAAATTATACAGTGCCCTATTTTTTACAGATTTTTTTTTACAGTATACCAAGCCCCAAATCTAAAAAATAAATAAAAAATAAAAGTGGTCCATATGACTTATTATAAACTATATTCCAAGTCTTCTGAAGCTGTGTGTTAATGTTTAATGTTAAAATATCCAATATTTTGTCATATTCATTCATTTCAAATTTAAATGGTTTTTTAATGTTATTTAAAATGACAATTTAAATAAAATAAAATTTTTACATTTTAACATGATTTATTTACACATTTACATTATTTACATTTTTTTTAATTATTTTTAAATAAGTATTTAACATTTGTATTTATTTTACATGTTGTTTTCTGGTCATTTTGACCCGGAGAGGGTTTTCTTTTTCCTGAAACTGCTGGTTAATGCTATTGTATTGAACTAAAACCTGCTGACTTGGCTCACAAAGGGTGTAACAACTTTGAAAGAATAAATGAATAAATACATAAATAAATTGATCTCAGCTTATGCACCTACATTTTTGCCTGAATATTGATTCACAAAAAAAAAAAAAAGCTCAGATCACTGAGACCTCCGATTAGTCAAAAAGAAATGCGAAAGCTGTGCTAATTTAAAGAAAACAAGTTGACAAAAAGATTGAATCCAAGATTTGGTGACAATATAGCATAATGAAAGATTTTCATTTTTCCATTCAAAGAAATTTTTAAATGCGCCAAATGAATACACCAAATTAGGTATTTTCAACACAGCAAAAGGGTTAATTTATCAGCATAAATAAATAATCATACAGCTTTGACATGAGGGTGAGTAAATGATGACAGAATTTTCATTTTTGAGTCAACTATCCCTTTAAAAAACGACAGAACTTAACTGAGAATATTTAATAATTTTTCTGTCTTATATTATACTTTACAGTGTCAACTAGGAATCGATTTAATGTCAAAGCTCTACATTGTGATAAAAACTGGGCTTCATTCAGAGAGAGATTTGGGTCCTAAGACCTGTGGCCTCTCATAGCACTGCATGATTCGAAACCCTACTGGGTGGTTTCTTACCGTCACACAGAGATATGTGCTCCATCGCTCCCTATTCATATGTTTAACAAATGACTTCTCACCCAGACTACTGAACTAAAGTGCAAATAATGGTCCTAAAATGAACTTCAGAACTTTCTAAACCTTTCAGGAATATAACTTTCTGTAACGGTGTTCTTCTTCGCTTCAAATCTATTTGAAAACAGAGTTCAGTTTTTCATTGGTCCTTTGAGAGACGTTGAATACAGAGGCCACAGGTTGGAGCCGCATGAATAAAATACAAAATGCACTAACCTTGAGAAAGATATATTTATTAAAGCTCAAGAACATAACCCCTGTAAAATAGAGGAAAAAAGCAATTGTTAATATCCAGAAGGGGTAATTTAACTCTGGGAGCCAGGGCACCGCCGCTAAAAACCATAACCTACAACTGGCACTCTCTGCCCCGAGACGACATTGCAGCCTGGCAACAGGCTTCATATAAATGATTGCTTATGGATATGTTCCTGCATGAGCTCCAGCCTGTTGTCACTGTCCAGAAACACCTCATGAGCTCAGCACCGAGAGTCTAGAGGGGCACCAGAGCAGCTCCACCCTGCTGTTGGCCGTCCACCTTGTCTGTGCTGCTTCCTTCTGCCGGCACCCACAGAGACACTGAGCTCATTCATACCCGTTTCTTCTGTTTGTTGCTGAGAGTCTAGAGGCAAATAGCCAGAGGAAATGACACAGGAAAAGCTGAATGTATTTTGGATTGAGGAAAGCAGCAAAACTGGGTTATCAATCTACACGCTGACTGATGACAGTGTGTAATAGGAGGGTGTTGCTTCAGCTTTTGGCCCTTATAAATATTTTTCACCAAAATGTCATTTCTACCACATCTCAGTGGTGGAAATTACATTTTAAATATTTCTGGAATAAAATGTCTGATTCTTTTGTCTTGCTAATTTGTTTTATGTACCATAAATAATTTTTGCATAATTTGGCAAAATTACAACTTGTTTGGAAATGTTGTACAATAAATATATTCTGTTCTGTTCATATGGTAAATATCAAGTGATATTTACCATTGTTCCTTTGTTTTGTAATGATATATTTACTCCAGGGTTATTATAAATGAAACATTAAAATTAAAACATTATGTACTAAAATAACAAAATACAAGAAATAAAATGACTACATGTATAATTTAGCATACAGCAAAAGTAACTGTATCTTTTACTAAAATTAAAAAAGGGAAAATATAAAATATATATTAAGTTATTTTTTATTTTATAATATAATATATCAAAATAATATAAAAATGATTTAAAATATTAATAAAAGCTTTAATATGATACTAAATTAACACAGATTTTGTCAAGCATGTTCTTCTCTTTATTTTTGGCAAAGTTATTTGCTTTGGAAATTATGCCACAATTGAGGGACTGTGGTAATTTGTGTAAAAAATGTATATATAAATAATTTTCTCACAATAAAATTTAAAAGGTTTATGATTGTTTCACTTTGTGTTTAAATGATCATAGCTTATAAAATATAAATAATATTTTTGAGATCTATTTTCGTGTTTTAAGATTAAAAGTTTGTGTCTAGAACAAAGAGTAGCATGAAGTCTATGCAAAAAAGGCAATGAAAAGTAGCAAAAATAGTGCAAAGTTTCTTTTAAGACCTTCAAATAATTTGATCTTCGTATAACCCAAAGACAGAAAGTTAAAATCTGTTCATTTTAATAAAAGCCAACCCCTGGGACATGAAAGTTCCCATAGTTGAAGAAATACTCATAAACGTCAAATGAAAATGCAACAGAATGATTTCCATGATCCATGATTATATCCCATATCCTAGCAGACAGTTAACCATGAGCTTGTCATAATGTTGACCAATGAGTCTTTGTGAGCTGAAAGGTGGAATTAATGTTCTGCTGAAAGTAATACAAATAATGGACGTTAAATGTTCGAAGGAAATGATCTGTTATATGAATGCATATCCTCCAGATAGGAACCTCATCAGACATTTGAGTCATCAGACATTTTGACAGCGTAATAAAAATAAAATGCTGGTGCCAGTCAAAATGCTCTAATATATTTTCAGAGCGAGTACTCATAAATCACGGTAAAATGAAAAATGCATATGTATTAGAAGGATTTGAATTGTATCATAATGGAGCAATATGTCCATATAATCCACTGATAAAAAAGGAATGAGTGTGTCTAGGGTTGAGTGCGGCTGACGTAGGTGAGGCAGAGATCGGGGCCGTCATGCACCAATGCCGGTCCTGGCTCTCTTTAACGCTCTAGGTGAGATAAGACAAGACCAAAAGGAATTTAGTAGCTCAAAGGCTTGTATATACTTTTACCAATAAAAATAATTTAATTATCAAAGAAAATGTTTCTTATTTACCAACAAAAGTTGTGCAGCTTCTCAAAGATGTTTTACATATTTACCTTTTCATTTATTTTTAACAACAAAAAATGTGCACCTTATCAAAGAATATTTATTTATTTACTTACTTATTTTACCAACAACAGTTGTGCAACTTAGATCTTTTACATATATATTTTTTTATCAACAACAGTTGTGCATCTTATCAAGGCTATTTATTTCTACTAACAACAATTGTGCAACTTACAAGACGTTTTACTTGTTTATTAGTTTTAGTTTTTAAATTGCATTTGTACATCTCATCAGACATTTTATTTATTTATTGATTTATTTTTATCAACAACAATTGTGCATTTTTAAGGCAATTTTATGTATGCATATTTTAGCAACAACAATTTTGCAACTTATTAAAAACAATTTATTTATTTTTATATTTATATATTTGTTTGTTTGTTTATTTATTTATTTGTCTTACAAAAAACAATGTGCAACTTATGGAAGACATTTTATTTATTAATTCATTTATTTTACCAACAACAATCAGCATCTTATCAAATACATTTTATTTTATTTTATTTTATTTGTTTATACCAACAACAGTTGTGCCTCTTATCAAAAATATTTTATTTATTTATTTAAATGTATTTTTACTAGCAACAATCGTGCAAATTCACTTGACTCTACAATCAGGCATGTGTGTGTGCATTGTCATTCTTTATACTAAGAAATCTTTTCCTTCTCGACGTGTGCAACATGTCAGCATCTCATCCCTGTACAATATCGACACGAATCCTCCATGTACAGTCCTCCATAGACCCCTTGTCTCATTCTCACTGAACATGTCTGCAGTGTGACCTTGCCTGTGCTCTCTAATAATCCCTCTACCATTCAGCAAGCCCTCTCTCACCAACACATCCAGCCTTCCGCATTTATAGTTTTCATAGTGCATGTGACAGGGGCTCACGACTGCTCCCAGGAGGAACCCATGGCCCCTGGTCAGGTTATAACAAGGTGAGTGAACCATACCGAGCACTTCTTACCCATCCTCGGTATCGTATGAAGTCCCTTGGCAAGCTGCTGGAAGGTCTACTGGATAGATGGCGCACACCGGCTTCAGAATGTCAACGAGTGCTGGTATCTCTGCAGCACCTGGAGGAGGTGTTTGAGAGTCTATAATGAATTCATGAGCAGCTGGAAACATTTCTTCACAGGATGTCACCCACAGTGGATGCCCCCTGGGATGAAAGGTGGCCGCAATTTGAATTTGGTTCAGAGCTCTTGAGTCAAAGACCGTAATATTCAGAAGCTGGACAGGAGAATGCAGAAATATGTCAAGGAACGTTGAGCAGTTCATGTTGTCAGAGAGAAGAACATGCTTTTACTGGCTAGTCGTGGATGTGTGGTCTGCCTGAGGCGTTTTTCTGATCTACAAATGCCTGTGGCATCTCTTATATGTAATTACAATAACAAATTCAGCATATGTTTTCTTTCTTCATCTATTTGTCTGTCAGAAACAGCACACATTTGTATATAAATCCCATCCACGGAGGGGCCGTTAATCATGCTTCATATTTCAACTGAATCATTCCTGATGAATATTATAGTATTGTCTTTCTCACACACAGTCTAATTACATTCCGTCACACCGAGAAAATTGAAAAATGATTTTTCTTCTCTTTTTTTTTTACCCTTCCCTTTTTCCCCGCCACATTCAATCAATGCTCATTATAAAACAAAGAAAAGACAGCTCTTGATTATGGGAATTGGTATTCAGTCTCAGAAACATTTCTCTACATCCTTTAAACTCTTTTCAAGTCATTTCTGATCTGTCTTGCTCCTTGGAGAGTGCTGTGTGCTCTCATACAGCTCTCTGATAAATCGATGAAGAACCACAGGCGGTCCTGACAAAGCTTTATTCAGAGAGCAGACTCGTACACAGTCCTGTCTGTGATGTCCAAGAGTTCAGTTTAACCAAACTATACCAGAACTTACCAATGTTGAGTAAACTACCATGCCAATCTACCAACTAATCTTAATTAGTAGATTAATTACTACAGTTTTTGTTTTGAAAAAAATAGTTCTACATGCTACAAACAAAAGTAGTTAGTTACACTGAAATGTTGTGTCTTATAATTAAAAAAATTGAAATAGCCATACTATTTGATACTAAAATTTTATAATTAATACAAGTATTTTTGCTCATTCAAAAATAAGAGGATTTGAATAAATAAACAATTACAATTAGCTTTTCACTTCACTGTGGACTGGAGTCGTGTAGATCACTAATGGATTATTGTGCTGTTTTTATCAGCTGTTTGAACTCTCATTCTGACGGCATCCATTCACTGCAGAGAATCCATTGGTGAGCGAGTGATGAAATGCTAAATTTCTCCAGAGGTCTTCTGATCAAGAAACAAACTCATCTATGTCTTGGATGGCCTGAGGGGTGAGTAAATTTTCAGCACATTTTCATTTTAGGTATTACTATATAGATGGTTAATTTATACAAAGTACAACAAAACACCCTAATTTACATGACTGAGTCAAAATCATGGTGTATAGTACAGGGATTGGATTCTGTGAATAATTTTTGTGCATCTGTTTGTGCAAAACAATTCATTAGAATAAATAAGACTTTTTTACACTACAGATGAGAAAGAGTTAAGAACTTGATTGTTCTCTCAGCTCAAACATTAAAGGGATAGTTCAACCAAAAATTTAAATTCTGTCTTTACTCATCTTTATGTTGTTCCAAATCCATGAAAACACAAATTAGGATATTCTTGATGAAATCCAAGAGCTGTCTGACCCTGCATATAGATTTAGGGCTGGGTGATAATTCGATAACGATAATTATCGCGATATAATTTTCCTCGATAAAACGATATGAAGAGTTAGAAAAATTTTCAATATAATGTTTATGCGCCAAAAGAACGAAACAGTGCGACTCATTTCAATCGCGCCACACCGACCGTTTATCCGCTCGGATCAAAGTTCAAACTGTCGCGCAGCGCCAGCTCACTAGAGCAGATACCTTTACTCGGTCACACGAGCACTAAACAGCGCTGTGAGATCCAGTGTGAAGGGCTTGAATTCAGCGATGAACACAAATGACTCGGTGATTTACACTAGTTTAAAGCCAAACAGGAGAAACACTGTGTGCAACGAGACAGTCAGAAGGCTTTTCAATCTACAAATCGCCATCATTTAACATGGATTTACTGTAGTAACACTCACTGCACCATGGTATTGTGGCAGAAATTTGGGATATTCACACTGAATTTTATTAAAGTAGTGGTATATAATTGTAGTATGTATTTGATTAAGCTATAGCATGTGTGCATTTATACTGAATGTTTTTAGACTACTGTTTTTCATACAAATAGGCTACCTAAAATCATATAGTTATATTTTTACCATTGTATTGTGGTGCTATATGTGTTGGTTTTAACTGCGTTTATCATGATTTAAATGTATGCTACTATGGGAGATCCATGCTTAATTAAAAAAAAACTTGGTCAGAAAAATTTAACCATATAAAACTGAGGTTGCTAAAATTTTTACAGATGTTACTGATTTTGATAATGAACAAAAACTTACCTCTGCATCCTAACTCAAGCTACTATCAAATGTGCATTTCTAAGAGACAAAAAGTGATATTATTATTATTAATATTATCAGGCAACCCAAACCTGTTTCTTGATTTGAAACAATATCACGCATTAGAACATGCAGAAACTAAGAAATTAATTTTTCTATTCAGATATTTATTTTGTCAAGGAAAATGAATGGTCTGGTTTCTACAACTTTCACTTTGGAGCAAAAATCTGGCTTTAAACTTGAAAGAAATAAAGATTTGACATTTATTGTGATCATTATCGATATTGACCGATATGAAAAAATTATCGTGATAATTTTTTTGGCCATATCGCACAGCCCTAGGTTGAACCAATAGTCCCATTGGCCTATTTTAACAATGTCCTTACTACCTTTCTGGGCCTTGAACATTTCAGTTGCGTTGCTGTCTATGCAGGGTCGGAAAGCTCTTGCATTTCATCAAAAATATCTTAATTTGTGTTCCAAAGATGAACGAAGGACTTACGGGTTTGGAACGACATGAGGGTGAGTAATTAATGTCAGAATTTTCATTTTTGGGTGAACTATCCCTTTAAATGGCGATTGTGTTGCGCTTGGTTACACAAACCGCTGCTTATCTGGAGAAGCTAGACAGTTATTAAAATAGCTTTTACTTTACTGAAAAATTTAGTTAAATTTAGTTAGTTATTCACCAACGCTGATTCAAGTCAGCGCAGGGAATTCAGCAGCACAGAAGAATGTAAATGTAAGGCTCAATAATAAAAAAGGTGAGAGCCCAGGATGCTGGGTTTTTTATGTTTTATTGCATGGCTCTAGTGCCTGGTTTTCTTTTCTTTTCTGTACTGCCATCTATCACCTCTATGGCTTCTCCTGAGGCTTTCTGTGATGAACAGACAATGCAAACTCACTCCTCCACAGAGTGACTCTTTGAAGAGTGTTGGCATTTCTGTAGATACAGCACAGAAAATCAATTTCCCATTGACCCGGCCCTCTTCCATGCTGCTCTGACGAAACGCATGCTTTGGTCTGGCTGGACGGCTGTGCCGATTGGTTCACGAAGAGGTCTGAGGCATTTACTTGGCCTCTCTGCTGATGTAAAAGATGCAGACGTTTCTGTCTTGTTTCGTTTCTACAATCATACTGATCCTGTTGCAGTTCTCTCCTTGTTGTTGCTGTTTTAAAAAAGTTCCCATGCAGTCACTAATTTTATCCCTTAAAACTCATTTTTGATGATCAGACAGCTACGTTCTAAAGATCAACATATTTAGGTAGAAACACTTGATGATTTGAAAAGCCCCATCCCGCAGGCTGATGGAATTGGTTATATGTTTGTGATAGTAGGAAACAGGATGTTTTAAACTGCATTTTTTGGTGCTGGAATTTGGTGCACTGCAATTTGGTGTTTCAAGGAGAAAATGCTCCGCAATGGTGTTGACTGATGAATTTGCACATGGTTTATCTTTAAGCATATATAAAAAAACCCCAGACAGACATGTAAACAATGTTAAAAACTTGGTTTTCACCACAGGGAGGTCTTGAAAATGAAGAAAACAAAGGCCAATTTAAAATGAGCTGTAAACATATGCACAGCAGAGTAGATAAACACAATTTAGAAGCCTTAATAGGCCATGCAGCATTATTTTTTAATAAATAATGAATGACAACTTTTTTTTGACATGATCTTTCCATACAAGAGTATAAGAGTAAAAAAAAGTTTTCTCTTGTTTTTCTTGTACATACTTTTCTTTTTGATAGAAAGTTAAGCTGAGATCACAATTCATAGAAAACACGATTTGTCTCTTTTTCATTCTTTGATGAATAGAAAGTTCAAAGAACAATAGAAAATAGAAATCTTTTGTAATATACAGTATAGATGTCTTACTGTCACTTTTAATCAAATGAATGTGAATAAAAGTACCAATTTTTGAAAGAAGTTAATTTATGTTTTAGTTTATACTAACCATTATATATTATGTCTCCGGATTCTGACATATTACTTAGTATTAATGTGACTGATGTTTTTCTGTTGACACAATTCTTGTTTGGTGTTAATTAAGGGACACTTCAGCCTAAATGAGGACGCTGTGACAAAGAAAAGTAAACACTGTATTAGCACATTAGTAACAATATTCAAATGTCATTGTGAAGTACTGAATCGGTACAGCATTCGGCGGTGGGTGTGTTTAACGCTAAGCGGTACTTAACAATGTTGGTGCTTCACACTGTTTTAACACATTGTGTGATCTGTGCTCGGCCACTGTGAACACACACCCACACACACATTAACCGAGGAAGGGCTGAAAGAAAAAGTCTCATAATTGTTTTGGCCACTGAGCACCATAATTGATGTGCAGAATATGAGTGTTATCAGGCAAAACAGCTTGACCTTTGTAAGTTACATCACTTCTGATTTAATGTGCAATATGATGAGTCAAGCTGCGTCTCCACACGCAGCAATCTGCTTCCAGGACAACCCACTAATTTGCCATTCCTGCGCATAATTAGATTGGCATATTTCACTAATGGATTTTCCCCTCCATAATTACTGATTGTACTTTATTCAAATGCCCTGAGTGACAAATCAAATGACCAAACTGCTGCCATCAAGGGAGAGTGATGAATTTTGGGCTCAGACGAATGCGTCTATTTAAAATTCTGATGCTGTCGTAACACCTGATGGAATGAGTGATTTGACGTCGCAGTCACATCGCTCTAATTGTCTCCGCACCGTCAATGTTACAGGTAGCTCGTAGTGCACAAAAACTGCTATTTTTAAGCCACAGTGAGTTATTTGACATTTCATGCTTTTTCTGATTGTATTCCTCCACACCGTAACAAAGATAAAGCTTAACACCAGGAGACATAATACCCCCCTAATCAGCTTCAAACTCTCGCTGATAAGAAGAAACCCACACCTTATAGGATTTCAGGATGCATAAATCTGAATAAAATATCCAGTTCTAACTTTTACCCCACAGGTCTGGCGGGTGAAGTGAGTTACAGTCGCCCCGAGCCCATCACCCGCCCTCTCCGTATAATTGCCCTAGTATTTTTCTCTCTGTGATTGAATTCATCAGGCCTGCTTTGTGTGCGGCGTGCTGCTTTGAGAGGCAGGGGTGTGAAGCTGCTTATTTATATTTATGAATTCGCACAGTTTGCCCTAGTGTGAAATAATGGGTCATTCCAACACAACATGGAGTGCGGAGGCTGAATTTCAAATGGATTTCCAGTTTCGCACCACTGAGCTCTATGAATGCTGAGCACACGGAGGAGCAGGGCAGGGGAGAGATAGGGCGAGAGAGAATGGGAAAGAGGAGAGATACACTGTAGGGGCATATGAGTTTAAAAGGCTGAGTGGGAGACCACACAGAACCGTCATTGTTCCGGTCACTGCCTTCATTATTAAGAGCCGGGGTACAAAGGCCTCTGTGGCACACGGCCTATGAAATGTACATCAGCATTGACCGGCATCGTTTACAAAACAAATTCGAGCGGTACAGACCTAACATGCAAGAATGTCACGTAAACACTTTGACCGAAGTGGGCTGGAGCCTTTAAAGTTTTCTGCGAGAGGCTCAGCATTCATATCCCAGCCTGCAGTGGCGGTGCATGCCGAGGAGAGCGCTTCTCTTGCACGCCTTGCTGAAGTTCCTGTGGGCTGTGACAGACTGTGTCAGTGGGAGGTTTTTCTCTGATTAAAAACACTGAAGCTTGAGCACTCACAGCTGGGCTCTTCATACGGCACACCTGGGTACCCTGGCAGCACATAAAAACAATGTGCCAGGAGAAAAATAACTGTCAGAAAGAAATATCAGCAAGAAGAAGGTCATTACTGAGATTATCTCCCAAACAGCTGAGATGTTTGTGTAGAGTGTGGATTAAAAAATAGGTTAAGTTCAAGAATAGAAATTGGTGTTTGTGAACATGCTTGGTGAAAGATACTAAGGAAATGAGGTTGTGTAGTTGTAACGTCGACCAGAGTGTTTTAGGATTTGCCCAGATGTCAGGAATAAAAGAAGGAAAATAATACTCATAGACGAGAGTTGGTGATCCCATACGTCTTTATACGTAGCTTCAAATTATCCTCGCACTCTCCGCATACATGGGGGAGAGTGGGGGGAAGATTACAAGACACACTTTGGCAGAATTACAAATAAAAATAATAAAAGAATCAGGATGCTTTCTGGAGCAGAGTATACTAGATACAGTCCGCTATATCACCAGCGCAAACGTTACCCAGGCACACCCACCTAGACAACGCATGACATCACAGGAGGTGCCTTAAAGGTACATAACAAATTAGGTGGCCGTTACATAGTACAAAATTATAGCCTGTTAAGTGCCATTTCATTCCAAAACATTTATTCTTCTGTGGAAGACAAAAGAAGATGGTTTGAAGAACATTGGACCTCATTGACCCCAACATTTTTCAAAGTGTCATCTTGAAAATCATACAGATCTGGAATGACATGAGGGTAAATGACGACAGAATGCTCATTTTTAGGTGCACTTTCCATTTGGTCAAATTTAATTTTAAACCCAGGTTTCTTGGAATTTAAATCTGAAAGCAATGACACTACAATAAAACAGCCTGCAACAGCAAGTACAGTTGGCTCTGTGAAACTTTGCGAAAACAACACAAAAGAAACTAGACTCTCGTTTAGTCTAAATGGCCTCAAATGAAACTTTTAATGTGTATATTTTAATTAGTATTTATATTATAGATTTTTATATGAATATTAAAATATATTATTTATTATATTATACAGCAATCGTAACAATAATTAAACCATATGCAACAACTAGTAAACTAGTAACTAGTGTCTCTGTGAAAACAACAAAAGAAATTACACTCTCAATTACTCACTTCAAATGAAATTTACACACATGCACACACAAAGTACTTCATTATTCTTTGTGAATTTCGCTAAAACTTTTAATTTAAACTAGGGGGTTTTGGTGGTACAATGTAAAAACTGAAGTGTTAAATAGCTAGCGTCTCCCCTGTGACTGTATGTTGTTTTGAAGGCAAAATGGTTCAAAAGTCTACACTGAAGACATATCTCTCACATTTATTTTCTTTTTAAATTAGTGCTATATAACACATTTGAGCATGTCCCCTTAATAGGTTATCTGTCTCCCTAACAAGTTGACAAATTCTGAGGTACAAAGACAAATAATGTCATCCCAACTTCCCCTATTTAAGTCTCAATGGAGCTGAGTCAGAGTCATTGAGCAGCAACATCTTATGAGCTCTTCCAGAAAACTGCAGACGGTCAACATATCAACTCTAAAGAGGGCCACAGGAGTCTTACGACACGGTTTTATAGCCCGCATCTGTTCACCAGCAGCTCTCATTTTTCAAGAATTTTCATGTTCGTTCAATTGGTTGCTGCAGGCTCATTGAGGAAACTCTCAAGAGAAGCCCAGAGATATCAATATCTCATACTATCTGATACTCAATCCCACAGTTTTTTTGTTCCTCGCATTATGGCTTCACACGTTTCTTGAGTTGCACAAGTTAGAAGAGTCACTCCGTTCCATGAATCAACCTCTTTGTAATTATGTGTATGTCATCAGTGATGTGCAGCGGTTCCGTCGCTGGAGCGGCTCTCTGTGCTGTAATGCTGCTGTGATTGCGCAAGGATCCGGTGTGCACTGTGGCATAGTGAGCGCAGGTGTTAGTCTGGTGGATGCTCAGTGGCTTCGCCATCATCTGCTGTTCCACTCCCTCTCACAGCTGTGGTGGAGGAGATTGGATTAGCTCCATATGAGGCCTTGGGGGGTATGAGCTAGCGAATGATTGCTTGACTGCAGAGAGAAACACAATGATAGTAAATATGGCAGACTCCATTAAGGGCCCTGTATGGGCTGTGAAATGGCTGGAGGAAAACACAGCCTCCAAACAGGAAATATTCAACGATTAATTGCTTGCAGCAGTAGTACAGCTACACCAGCTCATGCACTTTAAATACTATCATGAATAGCTTATAAAACGATCTGGATTTGTCATGAATCTGACCCTGGTGGGATTGTACTAGAAAGAGACTGTACTCAAAATGCTGTCATATCTGCTGGTTTGTTGATGCTGTCTCCAGTTAATTTCTTCAATTGCCAAACAGCACCACTAAATCCGGATGCAGAACAGATTGTTCATAATTCTCATCACAGTCCAGGTCTGACCTGCAAACAAAATTACTCATTCTTTTATTTGAAATTTGATACTAATGACTAGTTGTCAGTTTTACAGGCTGAGCTGCTCAGAATGTGTGGAAAACGCCGGCAAGACCAAATTTGGTAGGAACACAACATTATTATGCATGGTTGGTGTTTCACAATTACATATTGTTTATTTAATGTTCACATACAATATCGAACAGAACCCATAAACATATTACAGGACAATTCTTTTTTTTTTTTTTTTAAAGACAGGAACATTTTCATGTTTTTGCATAATTAGACAAAACTTGAATGGAAATAATGCACAATAAAAAATTTTTTTATAGTGTATTTATTTAACGTTGATCTGGATCTATGACAAGGCTAAATAACCTCCACACATAGCCAAAAGGCATTTAAAAAGTAGTAAAATGAAATAGGCTATTGAAGACATTAAACATTCCAAAACGATTTTGTGACTTTAGAATTACAAAAAAAAAAGCTTTATCAATATATTGTCAATTTATTTCAATCGGGGAAGTCGTGGCCTAATGGTTAGAGAGTCGGACTCATAACCCAAAGGTTGTGGGTTCGAGTCTTGTACCGGCAGGGATTGTAGGTGGGGGGAGTGAATGTACAGCGCTCTCTCCCACCTTCAATACCACGACAAGGTGCCCTTGAGCAAGGCACCGAATCCCCAACTGCTCCCCGGGCGCCGCAGCATAAATGGCTGCCCACTGCTCCGGGTGTGTGTTCACGGTTTGTGTGTGTTCACTGCTGTGTGTGTGCACTTTGGATGGGTAAATGCAGAGCACTAATTCCAAGTATGGGTCACCATACTTGGCCACATGTCACTTCACTTCACTTCAATCATAACGCACTGGATAGCTGGCCAATATATATATATATATATACTGTATATATATACATATACAGTTTTATGCACAAGTTTGGGCACCCTGATAATTATCATAATTTTAGTTTATAATCTGCTGGGCTTTCGAAGCAGCAACTTCATTTGGATATAATTTACACCTTATGGAAACAGTAAAATTTCAGTTCTGAAATAACATTTATTGATTCAACAGAAACAATGTAATGTGAGTCATAACAAAAACAGACAGGTGCAAAAATTTGGGCACCCCAATGGAATAATTACATCAATATTTAGTAGAGCCTCCTTTTGCCGAAATAACAGCCTGTAGATGCTTCTTATAGCCACTGATAAGTCCCTGAATTTTGGCTGCAGGTACTTTGGACCATTCCTCCTAGCAAAATGTCTCCAGTTCAGTCAGGTTTGATGGTTTCCGAGCATGGACAGCCCGCTTCAAATCATTCCATAGATTTTCAATGATGTTGAAGTTTGGGGACTGGGATGGCCATTCTAGAACACTTTATCTGTGTCTGTGCATGAATTCCTTGGTAGATTTGGAACAATGCTTTGGATCATTGTCCTGCTGAAATAACCAACCCCGATGTAATTTCAACCTCTTGACTCATTCTTGAACATTGTTCTTAAGAATCTGCTGATACTGGGTGGAATCCATGCGACCCTCAACTTTGACAAGGTTTCCAGTACCTGTGCTTGCCACACAGCCCCATAGCATGATGGATCCTCCACCAAATTTTACACTAGGGAGCAGGTTCTTCTCCTGGAATGCTGTGTTAATTTTCCACCATGCAAAGTGCTTTTGGTTGTGACCAAATAACTCTTAGTTTCAATTGTCCACAACACATTATTCCAAAATAATTCTGGTCCAGATGAGCCTTTGCATACCTCAAACGA
>NW_015505293.1:985736-993480 GCF_001515645.1 Sinocyclocheilus grahami
GCTTCTTATAGCCACTGATAAGTCCCTGAATTCTGGCTGCAGGTACTTTGGACCATTCCTCCTAGCAAAATGTCTCCAGTTCAGTCAGGTTTGATGGTTTCCGAGCATGGACAGCCCGTTTCCAATCATTCCTTAGATTTTCAATGAGGTTCAAGTCTGGGGACTGGGATGGCCATTCTAGAACACTGTATCTGTGTATAAATTCTTTGGTAGATTTGGAACAATGCTTTGGATCATTGTCCTGCTGAAATAACCAACCCCGATGTAATTTCAACCTCTTGACTCATTCTTGAACATTGTTCTTAAGAATCTGCTGATACTGGGTGGAATCCATGCGACCCTCAACTTTGACAAGGTTTCCAGTACCTGTGCTTGCCACACAGCCCCATAGCATGATGGATCCTCCACCAAATTTTACACTAGGGAGCAGGTTCTTCTCCTGGAATGCTGTGTTAATTTTCCACCATGCAAAGTGCTTTTGGTTGTGACCAAATAACTCTTAGTTTCAATTGTCCACAACACATTATTCCAAAATAATTCTGGTCCAGATGAGCCTTTGCATACCTCAAACGACTCTGCTTGTTGGCAGTACGCAGAAAAGGCTTTATCCACATCACCCTTCCATTTGAGCTGTGCTTTGTACAAAGTACACTGGACTGTGGGATGATGTACAATGACACCATCAGCAGCAAGATGTTCTTGGAGCTCTTTGGAGGTAGTCTGTGACCATTCTAACCATTCTTCGCCTTTGCCTTTCAGATATTTTTCTCGGCCTACCACATCTTTCCTTCACAAGGACTGTTCCTGTGGCCCTCCATTTTCTAACTATATTTCTGACTGTGGAGACAGAGACCCAATTTAAACTCCAAGACCTTAAACCTTTGTGATAACTTTTTGTATCCTTCTCCTGATTGATATTGATGAATTATCCTAGTTTTTAAGTCTTTAGGGAGTTCTTTTGAGGTTCCCATGTTGCTACTTTCCAGTAACGAATCAAAGAGAAGCACAACTAGCAATTAGCTACCTTGAATACTCTTTTTCATGATTGGTTGCACCTATGTTTTCAGTCTAATGTTCATTGAGCCATTCAAATCAATTTTGATTTGAAATCAATCAGCATTACGTAACTACAGGTATTCGAATCACCACAATTGAAAGGGTGGCCAAACTTTTGCACTCTCCATTTTTTACATTTGATTTTATTTCATACACCTCAAAACTGCTACATTAAGAATGTTTGTCTGAAAAACATCACATTATCCAGCTTTCTCAAAAAAATTAGAGGGGTGCCCAAACGTGTGCATAAAACTGTATATATATATATATATATATATATATATATATATATATATATATATATATATATATAGATAGATAGATAGATAGATAGATAGATAGGCCTATATAGTATATATTAGTGGCGTCTGTTGCTATATGGTGCAAAGAGCGCTCCGTTCATAATCATTAAAAAGATGTCACTCATCTTCACTCATCTCAGTTCATCGCGATCTCACAAAGATATGTTATTATCAATAAAGTTCTCTACGCTGCACAATGAATCTCTTATTTACATTGCGTCAACACTTTGTTATAATGAGATGATTCGTGCCGAACACAATACCTAAACAAAAACTTTGAAAAAAGCGATTTGAGCGGTGAGTGGAATCTAACTTAATCGCCTCTGATTCAAGAAATGATCAGATGTCTGTGATTGGCTACATTGCTCAATGCTGCAAAAACATGTAGAAATAGAAATTGATCTCCAGAGCGCAAACCATAACGCACTGGATAGTTTGCCAAATCTGCAATAAAATGTCATGAATACAGCATTAACTGAGGGTGCTTTTGATTTCGTTTGAGCACTCCCGTAGGCCTGCCAGATCGATGGGCGTGGACAAAACAGAGGGGCTTTTCGACCATGTTACCTGATTTGCTGACATCATAGTGATGGGTAAGTTTAGGGGTGGGGTCATGTAAGGAGGATCATTTTCATTGCATGATTTAGAAACACCCAGCAGTTTGAAAACACCAATTAAGTCAGAAACGCCACTTTTGCTCTGCAAAGACCTCAATCTAGGCTAGTTAAAGCAACTGCATATAGTTTTGTGTATGTTTGCAACTTTGAAGCCCCCTACAGTTAAGTGAGTGTAATTCACTGTAGTAAATATATCACTAACATAATAAGTGTATAGTTTTACCAGAGAGCTGTGGGCCTACACAAGCATTTGTTGCTGCCGTAAAGCAGTTGGCCCTTTTCGCTGAATTTTGCACCCATCCCGCTCAGACGCTCACCAAAATGCTCTCAAAACAGACTTGAACGTGGAAAAGAAACAAACACGGAACAGATAAGGAAAAAGCAGTATGGATATTTAGCTAAATATCATCTTTAGTGTTACGGTTTTATTTAACTACATTTTAAAACATGAATTAAACAATTTTAGATGTTTATTAGTATGTCCATTTAAAACATGCTTCATATCAATTTGTATGTTTGAATTGATACTTTATTTTTTCATTAGGCCTATGTTAAATAGTTAGTTCACCCCAAAATGAAAATTCTGGCATTAATTACTCACCCTCATGTCGTTCCAAACCCGTAAGACCTTCGTTCGTCTTCGGACCACAAATTAAGATATTTTTGATGGAATCTAAGAGCTCTCTGACCCTCCCATCGACAGCAACGCAACTGTAATGTTCCCAGGTCCAGAAACGTAGTAAGGACATCGATAAAACAGTCCATGTGACATCAGTGGCTCAACTTCAATTTTGCAAAGTCTCGAGAATACATTTTGTATGCAAAGAAAACAAAAATAGCATAATTTATTTAACTATTCTTCTCCCCCGAGTTACATCTTCCGCTATTTTGGAGAGTACACAAGAACGTAATCAGCGCTGTTTACATTCGAGGGGGAAAGCGTGCACATGAACATAATCGGCGTAATCAGCGTTATTTACGCTTAGGGTAAAGCGTGCGTATGCATTGTGATACTCTCAAATGGCAGAAGACAATAACTCGGGCGAGAAGAATTGTTGAATAAAATCATTATTTTTGTTTTCTTTGCACACAAAAAGTATTCTCGTAGCTTCGCAAAATTGAAGTTGAGCCACTGATGTCACATGGACTGTTTTATCGATGTCCTTACTATGTTTATGGACCTGGGAACATTACAGTTGCGTTGCTGTCTTTGGGAGGGTCAGAGAGCTTTTGGATTCCATTAAAAATATCTTAATTTGTGTTCCGAAGATGAACGAAGGTCTTGCCTGAGGGTTAGTAATTAATGACATAATTTTCATTTTGGGTTGAACTAACCCTTTAAGTGTCAATCCTAATCCTCCATACTTTAGGTGATGACATTTTAATTGCTAATTTGTTTGTAAACAAATATAGTTCACCTGCCTTCAGTTCAAAAATTACATATACAGCTTTTAAAGGGGTCATATGATGCTGCTAAAAAGAACATTATTTTGTGTATTTGGTGTAATGCAATGTGTTTATGCGGTTTAAGGTTAAAAAAACACATTATTTTCCACATAATGTACATTATTGTTTCTCCTCTATGCCCCGCCTTTCTGAAACGTGTCGATTTTTACAAAGCTCATCGTTCTGAAAAGCGAGGTGTGCTCTGATTGGCCAGCTATCCAGTGCGTTGTGATTGGCTGAATACCTCAAGTGTGTGACAGAAATGTTACGCTCCTTACCATACTGAGTTTCCATCATACAGTCTATGGTTTCCATGTGTCCCGACGAGACAAAACCAATAAAACCCATTACAAACAAGGCTTTTGTTGCATCCAGTGGGGACATAATTACTGATTGTAATGACTTATACTGTCTTTTTACGCTTTGCGTTGCGTATTGTGCAGCGTAAACATAAAACCATGTCTGCAAGAACGAGCTGTTTTAAGTAGGTGTGGCTGACTCTTAATACACTGCTAAAATTTACGCTTTGCGTTGCGTATTGCGCAGCGTAAACATAAAACCATGTCTGCATTTGTGATCTGAGAAATGACAAACAATAAGCGCTACTCTACACTGCTCAAACTGGTGTTTGAATCATCAGTGGCAAATTATTTAAATATAAAAAAGGTACTTACAGGCTGTGAGTCAGAAGCACCAGACTGTCCTTGCAAAGTTGGAACTGCCCCACTTTATAGAAACATTATGTCCTCTTTTGGAAGGCCAAACAATGTAGTTTCGCTTTCACAACGAAACACACAGCTGCTTGAGTGAGCAGCGCCCGGCGGATTTGACAAAGGAGACTTGCGGCAACCACATGTGACGACCCCGGCTAGACTTTGCTTCGTCCATGGTGAAAGCCGATCCGGCAATTGACAGCGCAAAGTTGATGTTTTTCCTCAGCAACCAGCACGGATCAGCTCTAGGCATGACAAAGCTGATGTCGTCCTCTTTTGGAAAGCCAAACAAAGTAGTTTCGCTTTCACAATGAAACACACAGCATATTCACAACATGGCGGCAGCAACAATACTACAGCGAGAATAAAAGTTATGCCTTCTTTCTTGGCGTGAACATTTGGGCGGCGTTATGCAAATCTTCCCACATAGTGATGTAGATATGTGTGGGGGGGGTGTTAGAACGAGCTGTTTTAAGTAGGTGTGGCTGACTCTTAACTTTTATAAAGAATATCTCTTTGGTTTTGAGACTTTAGTGTTTGCAACTTTACAGATCTTATTTATGCACCAAGAGCTTGTAACGCTCCAAAGAGAAAGGAAAAATTTAAATCGCATCATATGACCCCTTTATGATTCCAAAACTGTTTGTGGTGCTTAATCTTTGACTGCTTTTTGAAATGAAGTATTAATTGAAGTCTTTATAAAATAGTTTTGCCCTTCAGACCTTTACCTCGAACATTTCATTTTTAGTCCCCCTATGCAAGTTGAAGAAAAGGCTGTCCTTGCCTCTGGTTGTGAATCAGATGCAGTGTTATTCAAGTCAGCATACTGTCTCAATTTTCTTTTTATCATTTTGTATTCTAGTCACGTCTCGGCTCCCTTGACCTACCATTGTGAGTCTTTTCAGACACTAATTGAAATCCAGTGCATTGTCTTAAACAAAACGAACATGTGACTTCTGAGGTTTTATTACTGCGGGCACTGATGAAAATTCACACGGGGATATTGTGCAGAGAAATCAGCACAATACAATGGTGCAGAAAACACTAAAAGCTCAGTTCAATATTTTACTTTTTCTAACGTGCTTTTTCCAGTTGTTTTATATATATATTTTTATACCTCCACGTGAGTCCGTATTAGGTGCATGGTTTCCCTAACGTAGAGCCAAGGTAGTTCAACATTTGTCTATCTCTGCTATGCCGCTCGATCCCCACAGTAGCTTTTAGAGTATGTTTGTTGGCATGGGAACGGAGTCCCATTATAGAGCACAAAAAGATGTAGCCAGATTGCCTGAAGCCCAACCACTCAGTTTTGGTTTCACGAAGGATAGTGACAGCACCATTCACAGAGAAAGGATGAGCACAATAGTTCAAATGACTAACCATTGTCCTCATAATGTTTGTCATCTCTGCCAGTGTCGTAATGGGGGGAAGATCACACAAGAGTGTGATGGTGACTCTCAGTGCAATAAGATTGAGCACTGATGTACTTATCAAATGACTAACCATTGTCCTCATAATGTTTGTCATCTCTGCCAGTGTCGTAATGGGGGGAAGATCACACAGAGTGTGATGGTGACTCTCAGTGCAATAAGATTGAGCACTGATGTACATACTTGTCTTCAATCTTCTGACAGCAAACTATCAAACAGATTTTATGAATTATACTAGGCTGCCCACAAGAATGTGCTCTCCATCTTCTCTGTTTTTCTCTCTTTCTTTTAACTGATGTGAGTCTATACTAAAAAAATATCTTTACGGCACGTGTTACAAAGACATTGTCACAGTTGTCACAGCTTGGCTGTCCTTCAACCCTTTCCAAAGCATTATTTCATTAAAGAGTTTCCTGCAGACAGGCGAGAAGGGAGATATGAGAGGGACCAGATCAATACGGCATATTGTGTCAGTGTGCTCTGTAAATGGGAGGTCTGTAGCTAGTAGATTCTTTAGACACAAGATTGACCAGGCTCAGTGTGTTTTAATGATTTTACTTTGGATTATATTTGTTCCCCTGACTCATAGAACTAGTGGAGTTCCTGCTTTAGACTTCTTTAGGCTCTCAAGGGCCTTTTACGGTTTTCTTTGCTCATTTGATGTAAAAGTGTCCTATGTAGATACACTTTAGCTGTTTGTCTACATAGCATATGTAGATAGATTATAATCTGTAATCTTTTGCTTCTGCTAACTGTTGTATGTGCATTCACAAGAGAGTATAGCATTCCAGTGGATGACGTATAGGATTTAGGTGTAGTGTAAGCTCTGGTGAGAATATGCAAGTTTCTCAAGAACCAAGTTTTGTTTATAGAAAGGAAACCCAGTCTTCTCTTGGTTTATATCGAAATCCTCTGACATTTTTCTTTACAAATCATCATTTTACACTTCTAATTCGTAACCGTTTTTTTGTTTTGCTCTATCCACTGCGCTTCTGTGTCTGTCACTTCTCACCAGAGCTTACGCTACATCCTGCGTCATCCGCTGGAGTGCCACTCTCTCATGAGCGTGTGTACGACTGTTAGTGGAAGCTACAGATTACGGTTTATAAAGTTTTAAAGGGATCATATGATGCTTGAAAAATTATTTCAAATTTTCCTTTGTCTTTGGAGTGTGACAAGCTGTTTGTGCATATATAAGATCCATAAAGACTAAAGGCTCAAACCTAAAGAAATATTCTTTATAAAAGTTAAGACTCGTCCATGCCTTCCTAAAACTCCTCATTTAAACACTGTGTGTTTCCAAATATGGTAAAGGGCATAACATTTCCGTCACACGCTTGAGGTATTCGGCCAGTTACAAAGCACTGGATATCTGGTCAATCAGATCACGCCGCGCTTTTCAGAACGATGTGCTTTGTAAAAATTGACGCGTTTCAGAAAGGCAGGGCATAGAGGAGCAACAATAATGTACAGTATTTGTAAAATAATGTGTTTTTTAAACCTTAAACCGTGTAAACACATTGCATTACACCAAATACACAAAATAATGTTCTTTTTAGCATCGTTATATGACCCCTTTAATGATGGATACTTTTCTTACACATATGCATCGATTCACTTCAGAAGGCCTTTATTAACCCCCCGGAGTCATGCGGAGTACTTTTTAAGAATGATGGATGCACTTTATTGGACTTCTATTGGACTATTGAATCTCAACAGCCATTCACTGCCATTATAAAGCTTGGAAGAGCCAGGACATTTTTTAACATAACTCCAATTGTATTTATCTCAAAGAAGAAAATCATGTATGCCTAAGATGACTTGAGGGCGAGTAAATCATGGGGTAATTTTCATTTTTGGGTGAACTATCCCTTTAAGATGTTAGCCAATAATTACAGAAGTTGTTTATTTTAGGAATAGTTCACCCAAAAATGATAATTGCAGGAAATGTACTCACCCTCAGGCATCCAAGAAGAGGATGAGTTTCTTTGTCAGAACATATTTAGAGAAATTTAACATTAAATCACTTGATCACCAACGGATCCTCTGCACTTGCAGGGCCGCGCACAGACATTTTGAGGGGCAGTGACCGAAATCACTGGGGGTGGGGCAGTTATTGCTCAGCCGTGTGTGTGTGTGTGTGTGTGTGTGTGTGTGTGTGTGTGTGTGTGTGTGTGTGT
>NW_015505293.1:993553-1047859 GCF_001515645.1 Sinocyclocheilus grahami
GAGCTCTGGGGGGGGGGGAGGTATTGTTCTGCCGTGTGTGTGTGTGTGTGTGTGTGTGTGTGTGTGTGTGTGTGTGTG
This sequence comes from Sinocyclocheilus grahami, assembly GCF_001515645.1. Classification (NCBI taxonomy): domain Eukaryota; kingdom Metazoa; phylum Chordata; class Actinopteri; order Cypriniformes; family Cyprinidae; genus Sinocyclocheilus; species Sinocyclocheilus grahami. The sequence continues at coordinate 993,632 of NW_015505293.1, forward strand.
TGTGTGTGTGTGTGTGTGTGTATTAGGGTTGTGACGGTGATTAAATTTTCCCACCGGTTAATCGATGTGTGAAAACACGGTAATACTGAGGGCTGGGTTTCGTTGGGGTTTTCCCTCTTTTCCTCGCTTTCTTTCACTTTTAAATAGCTTCTAAATGCCCGTGCGCATTTTACTTTCACTTTCGAATTAGCGGCAGTTCCGTGTCAATTGCTTGAATGGACAACAACAAAACAGTACAACAACAAACTCACTTGTATTAAACATAGAACTTTTGTTAACAAACCGAATAAAAATACAGCATGCTTTAGTCCTAAGATAAAATAAATAACTTGTATTAGATTATGTATTTGGATATATGCAGTATTTAGACTATTAAAGTAAACTTTTTTAAAAAGTTGACATTTAATGGTTGATTTGAAGTGTCAGTTTTTGCATTATTATTGCGTAATCCTGGACACAGGGAATGCATTTTGTTACTCGTAAATCGGGCTATATATATATATATATATATATATATATATACAGTATATATCATTTGTGTGTGTATGTGTTACGATATAACTAACGAGGTCATATTCAGAAGACAATGAAACCGAAACCAAATAGCGTTGAAACAGTAATAGAAGTAAACAGAAGAGAATGACAAAATAACGGTCCACATAACAGAACATAAACCTGACAAAAAGATAGTTAGGCTATCGTTAGCCTATATGTATAACAGTTAGCCTAGTTGTAATCTGATCTTCTAATCTGACTGGACAAGAGACTTTCTATTGATATTTCCACCTGCGCACGTTCTAGACGGGCTGTCAGTCAGTGCAGTTACAGTGTTGCGCCACAAGGTGGTGGAAAGGGACTGTCATTCAACTACACGTTCAAAAATGCTGAATATAATAACTTGATCAGTCACACGAAAGTAATCAGAATAAATATTGACTCAGCCAGGGTGATATTCCAAAAGATATTACTAAGTGTTTACTACCATATGAACAAAGATGTGGTCTGTGGTCGAGTCATTTGAAAAACTCCACATTGCTGTCAGCGAATAACAGATTCAGATTTCAGTAGCTTTATTGGTGCTGTTGAGCATTATCAAATTTACAGGCAGCAATGGGCAGCGAATCAGGCAGTGATTGACAACACTCTGATCCAATGGCATTCGGCATTGTCAGATCAACAGTACTCTAGCCCAATGGTCTTGGGTGGGCACTGGGAGGGCCAATCACATTCAGTGGGGGTGCTGGGGGGTTCAAGAGGGGCACCTCTTCCAATGAGGGCAAAGGGGCAGTGGCTCTAGCCACCGGGCCACCCCCCTGTGCACGGCCCTGCTCTGCAGTGAATGGGTACTTTCAGAATGAGAGTCCAAACAGCTTATAAAAACATCACAATAATTCACAAGTAATCCACACAACTAAAGTCCCCAAATTAATGTCTTGTTAAGCAAAACGCTGTGTAATAAATGAGTATTTTCTTATTTGTATACAGTGCTTGATCTGTGCATATTATTTTCAGCAAATGTTTTGTGAAGTATTAAGTTATAGCAGAAACGGCCCTTTTAATTCTATAGGATTAAAGAGTGGTAAATGGTAGCGTAAAAGTAAATAACATCTTTTTTAAACACTGGAAGTAGATTTCAGCAACAATACAATTCTACAAAAGCATAGACTGATTTTTACAGCAATTAATAGACATTTGAATGCAATGTGGGTCAATGACATGATGCTCTCATCAAACACATCTTACCAGCAAATATACACTCGTTTTTATCCTTCTCTCCACTCTCTGGGGCAGACGTCTCTAAACTCATCCTTTCCAATCATCCTACTACTTGTTCGCTTGATCCTATTCCATCTCATCTCCTTCAAGTCATTTCTCCTGCCGTACCTGCACTCACTCACATCGTTAACACATTCCTTCACACTGGTGTTTTTCCCTCAACATTTAAACAGGCTTGTATAACGTCACTTCTTCAGAAACCCACTCTAAACCCAACTCTTTTAGAGAACTACAGACCAATTTCCCTTCTACCTTTCATTGCAAAAACACTTGAACGAGTTGTGTTCAACCAAGTCTCAGCCTTTCTCACACAGAACAACCTCCTGGATAGCAACCAATCTGGCTTCAGAAGTGGACATTCGAACGAGACTGCCTTGCTTTCAGTTGTTGAAGCCCTAAGACTGGCAAGAGCAGCGTTCCAAATCTTCTATACTTATTTTGCTGGATCTGTCTGCTGCTTTTGATTCGGTGAACCACCAGATTCTCCTGTCAACCCTATTGGAAAATGGCATCTCAGGAACCGCACACCAGTGGTTTGAGTCTTACCTCTCAGATTGGTCCTTCAAGGTATCTTGGAGAGGTGAGGTATCCAAGTCGCAACATCTAGCTACTGGGGTGCCTCAGGGCTCAGTTCTTGGACCACTTCTCTTCTCTGTCTACATGGCATCATTAGGTTCTGTCATTCATAAACATGGCTTTTCATATCACTATGCTGATGACACTCAACTCTACCTCTCATTCCATCCTGATGATCCGACGATAGCTGCTCGCATCTCAGCATGTCTAACAGACATTTCTTGTTGGATGACGGACCATCACCTTCAGCTCAACCTGGCTAAGACAGAACTGCTTGTGGTTTCAACAAACCCATCATTTTATCAAAATTTCACCATCCAGTTAGGCTCATCAACCATAACTCCTTCAAAAACAGCTAGAAACCTTGGAGTTGTGATTGATGATAAGCTGAATTTCTCAGACCACATTGCTAAAACTGCCCGTTCCTGCAGATTTGCTTTATACAACATTAGGAAGATCAAGCGTCTTCTAAATGACTAAATGTAAATGTAAATGCTCTGGAGTAAAGCTAGTAATATATTCAGAGTTTAAAAATGCAATTCATACATGCATGACATCAGTCATTAAATTATTTTATTTTCTTGAAAGTGGTATAAATGTTTTTTTCTTTTCAAAACTATATGAAACCAACATGAATGTAAAGATTACATTTCTAAGAATGTGGCTTTAAAAAAACTACATTTTTTAAAAGATTTGACTTTTTCTTTGTTGGGCTCTCTTATTTGTCATTGACCCACATATCCTTCATCTTCTATGTGTTTGGACTGAAGTAGTGCTGGCAGTGTATCTGAATGGCATGTCTTTGTACCTTTATGGTGCCTGTGACTTGTATGTGTCTGCCTTGACCACCCATGAGTGATCCGTTTTCTGGTCTTTTTATTGACATGGTCTGTCTCATGTGTTTCCTCCCTCTCTGCTGTCCTCTCCTCCCCCTCTACTGTCCTTTTCTCATCTCCCCAAAACTTTGGCTGCCTGTCAGAGCATTCGTCCTTGTACATGTGTGCCCATGTGTAGCGGGATGTGTGAGTTCATATGAGATCTATGACGCACATCTGGTCTTCCACGGCCTGTCCTCCAAACCTCTTTTTTTTAAATAAAAAATGCATTTATACAGAACAATTGTCCATAACAGCGCCAGCTTTCTTGGCTCCAGGTTGATTCAAAGCAAATGTAGTTTTGAAGAACATCATTGCTTTAGGTTTGAAAATGTACTATTTGTAATGAATAAGCTGCATAAAATAAAAATCAAGCTATAAATCTGAACATTTAACCTGTTTAAAGGAAAACCTTTATAAATGTACAAAATGTAAGAAGAATATTTATTCATTCTGTTGAGACTGACTTACTGTTTTTTTGTATTTAAGGTCCCCAATGATCTACATGTTACTATAAAAATATGAATTTTAGAATTAGCTTCATATATTCGCTTTAGACTATTTATCTTGATGTCAAATGCGGTTGGTGATATTAAAGCTTTAACCTTCTATTTTACCACAAAGTAGTCATGAATTTTTCAGAAGTGTACATGCTATCAATTCTAGTGATGATGTTTCTGTTTGAGTTCAATTTGATGCCCAGTAAAAACAGAGAGTAGAAAAGTATATTACAAAATCACAATAAATAGCGTCAGGAGTATATCTGTGGATCGCGTACACTTATGTTAACATGTGAAAATGTAGTGCATTTATTCATATCTGGGATGTCTGAGATCCCAAACTGAATGTAATATTTTTTGGTTAAGTTTATTTTTTTTAATAAGCTCTCATAAGATTATAAAAAGTAAATGTTGAGTATATTTTTTAAACTATTAAATAGCCTTGTGGTCTCTCAGACCCCAAACTGTACTTCAATTATACTGAGCACAATAACGCAACATGTCTGTTTTTCCACACAAAAGCCCTGCGCTCTCTTCATGTAATGGGTCTGATTGTGTGAGTAAGGACAGCCCTCCATGGCCGCATTGTCCTTCTTTCATGTACAGGAACTGTGGTTTTGAGTGTTTACCTCATTTCTCTGTGGCTGTTATTCCCAGGTTTAAGAGGATTACATCTTGCCATCATATAATGGAGACATCTAATTTTCTTATTTCCACCTTGATTCTCATCACGCTCCATCTGCTCCAGATGGGTTTTAGGTGAATTCTTCGTATGTGTCCATTTCTCTAGCTGAATAACAGGGCGAAATAGTGTGGCCTGAGATTTGAGGTAATGCATCTCTGTAGGCTGTCCTCTTTCACTACATCAAATATGTTCACACCTCGCACGCTGTTGAAGCATTGATCCGCATACGCTGAGGTTATGCCCGGTGCTTTGATAAAGGATGCTCAAGCTGATGTAACAAAACCAAACATTACAGGTTATAAATGATTTACAGCACCCATCTGCCACACATATGTGGCCTCTGTTAACACTTATCAATGCAAAACATCATTCATTATTTACATGTGTGTTAATGTTGCAACGAAGCTACCATTGATACATACCACAGTCTTGGTTTGTAGCTTCTCTTACTTGCAGTACAAAATGTGAAGCCTTGGGATCACATATCTAATACCAGTATAAAATTCCAGTGAAGTGTAGAAACAGTCCAGTTTTAGATATTTGTTGATGTTGTTGTTGTGCCTCATTGCAAAAAAGTTACCTGCTGGATATTCAATATAAACCAAACTACTAAAGGGATAGTTCACCCAAAAATGAAAATTCTGTCATTAATTACTCACCCTCGTGTCGTTCCAAACCTGTAAGACCTTCGTTCATCTTCAGAACACAAATTAAGATATTTTTGATGAAACTTGAGAGCTTTCTGACCCTCCATAGACAGCAAGGGTACTACCACAGTCAAGGCACAGAAACGCAGTAAGGACATCGTTAAAATAGTACATGTGACATCAGCGGTTCAACCGTAATTTTATGTATTTTTATTTAAAGTATTTACCTCCTGAAACAGTCAAAGGCTTTTAGAGTCTGTGAAATGGAGAATAAAAGTTGGTACTGCACCTCAGTTTATGATTTATGTGCTACGAGGGGCTTGGTGAATAAATATGAAAACACTGGTGTGGCATTAGCTGCCAGTAATAACAGGCTGCCTGGTTTCCTGTGCTGTGTTTGATTGTCTGCTGCTCACTGTAATTAACAAGGGTGAAATGAGACAAAGGAGACCGAATGAGAGAGAGCAAAAATGGAGAAGCTTTTATATGTGAGAATATGAAGCTGACCAAACCATGTCATTACGTTCACCTTAAACCATCTGGTCTAAATATGAGGCAAATTTTAGATCTTTTTCAAAAGCGCTCTTTTTAAAACCACAGCCATTTTAAGCTCTTCATTGTGGTGAATTATTATTATATTAATCATTTGTGTGTGATATTTTATGTTTTTATGCTATATTTTATTTGATCCGCATACGCTGAGGTTATGCCCGGTGCTTTGATAAAGGATGCTCAAGCTGATGTAACAAAACCAAACATTACAGGTTATAAATGATTTACAGCACCCATCTGCCACACATATGTGGCCTCTGTTAACACTTATCAATGCAAAACATCATTCATTATTTACATGTGTGTTAATGTTGCAACGAAGCTACCATTGATACATACCACAGTCTTGGTTTGTAGCTTCTCTTACTTGCAGTACAAAATGTGAAGCCTTGGGATCACATATCTAATACCAGTATAAAATTCCAGTGAAGTGTAGAAACAGTCCAGTTTTAGATATTTGTTGATGTTGTTGTTGTGCCTCATTGCAAAAAAGTTACCTGCTGGATATTCAATATAAACCAAACTACTAAAGGGATAGTTCACCCAAAAATGAAAATTCTGTCATTAATTACTCACCCTCGTGTCGTTCCAAACCTGTAAGACCTTCGTTCATCTTCAGAACACAAATTAAGATATTTTTGATGAAACTTGAGAGCTTTCTGACCCTCCATAGACAGCAAGGGTACTACCACAGTCAAGGCACAGAAACGCAGTAAGGACATCGTTAAAATAGTACATGTGACATCAGCGGTTCAACCGTAATTTTATGTATTTTTGTTAATTGTATACCTTGTGAAATTTATTCTGAGATCGCCATGAAAATAGCCTTGATGCTGGCATGGCATTGAAAAGGGAATAAATAAATAAATGGTAAACCAAAGCTTACTATAAATAGTAAACCAATGTGAATTCAGCATCCTTAAATGTTTAAGCAAAATGATAAATTCTACATTTTTCTATGTTGTAAAACATAATTAATTGCAGGATGTCTTACAAGAAAACACTATTTAGTCTTTCAACTTAAAAATGTCACATTCAATTCAGTGTGTTACTTGCTTTTTCTTTATAATTAATTGTAAAATTTAATAGTGATTTCTGAGTGAAAATACCATGTTTTTATATATGTATAAAAAAATTCAGTGCATGTTAGTTTTTTGTGGAATATGTTATCTTATATTATATATAAATGTAATTATGTTCATGGGAATTCATAAGAGCAAGATTTTAAAAAACGATTATTTGAAGTTGTAAATACAACAAAGATTGTTGTATTATGTTTTACAAGAAAGTACCGTTTCATTCTTTCTATTTCACAATTTCACATTTAATTTGGTGTAGGCCTATTAATTGTCATTTCTGTGTAATTATATGGAAATGTACTAGCAGTTTCTGAGTGAAAACTATTTCTACACCCATTGTTTTCATTGTTTTTTAAGTTAAATATTTTAAATGGATAATTTGATCGGTTCCCAAAAACGGTCTGAATGATTTGTTCACAAATTAGACTGATCCAGTAATTGAGTTTAACTCACTGACTCAATGATTCGAGTACAACAATTAACAGCCCAGAGTGGATTATCAGTGGATAATTTTGGTCTTTTCCTCACACTAATCTATACCGTATGGCTTCAGAAGGCTTTAAACATAGCGCACAAGTCATATGGACCACTTGTATGATACTTTTATGGTTCATCTGTGTCCTTGAATGCATCGGTCTGATTGTAATAACCTTGCACAGTAAAAGAGTGACCCACACAATCTTCAAAATTTCTCCTTTTGTGTTCCACAAAGGAATGAATGTGAATGATCCCTTCAGGCATGTTCTCACAGTAACTGCATCACTGGGAGATGGGGAGAGAGAGATGTGAACTGTGGATGTGAACTTCTCACACAGCAGGCTAAATTTCACTCTCTCACAACACCTCATTCCTCTGAAATAGCTTACATTTAAATCAGCAGCCAAGGACATGCAGTAGGCTACTTGCAGTAAAGTGTGCTGAATGTATATTAGTTAAATACACTGAGTCTATCACAGATCATACCCTGCCATTTTTTTGTAATAGCAAGAGGATATTCTGTTTCGTGAAAGCATTAAGAAATCTATTACAGCTTCTAAGCAAGTGGGCAGGCATTTGAAATAAACTGTTCAGACTCTCAGCTCTCTATTTTGTGTCGTTTTGAAATGTTGTAAGTAAGCCAAAACATGTTCTTTTCCTCAGAGGCTGCTCATTTCTTCACTTACTCTTGATTTGCTGACCAGATTTTCCTGGCAGCGCAGATAGCATCGACCCTACAGCTCCATTTAAAGTATTTACCTCCTGAAACAGTCAAAGGCTTTTAGAGTCTGTGAAATGGAGAATAAAAGTTGGTACTGCACCTCAGTTTATGATTTATGTGCTACGAGGGGCTTGGTGAATAAATATGAAAACACTGGTGTGGCATTAGCTGCCAGTAATAACAGGCTGCCTGGTTTCCTGTGCTGTGTTTGATTGTCTGCTGCTCACTGTAATTAACAAGGGTGAAATGAGACAAAGCAGACCGAATGAGAGAGAGCAAAAATGGAGAAGCTTTTATATGTGAGAATATGAAGCTGACCAAACCATGTCATTACGTTCACCTTAAACCATCTGGTCTAAATATGAGGCAAATTTTAGATCTTTTTCAAAAGCGCTCTTTTTAAAACCACAGCCATTTTAAGCTCTTCATTGTGGTGAATTATTATTATATTAATCATTTGTGTGTGATATTTTATGTTTTTATGCTATATTTTATTTTTATGCTATAAAACTAAACTTTAAAAGGACAGTTCCCCTTAAAATGGACATTTTCATTATTATTTGTATTATTTTTTAACGCAGCACAGACTCTTGCCATACAACGATATTTTATAGTGACAAAAAAGGAAAAGAACGGCAAAAAAGCACTATAAGTATAATTAAAACATAAATACATTTTAGGTATTTTGAAGCAATATGATAGCTTTGTGTGACAAACTAGATTTACACTACCATTCAAAAGCTTTGGGTTGGTAAGATTTTTTAAAGAAGTCTTTCATACTCACCAAGGCTGCATTTATTTGATCAACAAAAAAAAACTATAATGTTTTGAGGTATTATTACAATTTAAAATACAATTTTTCTATTTTAATATATTTTAAAATAAATTTTAGCCCTGTGATAGCAAAGCTGAATTTCTAATATACTTATTTGATGCTCAAGAAACATTTATTTTTATTATCAATGTTAAAAACAGATGTACTGTTTAATATATGTGACCCTGGACCACAAAAGCAGTCTTAAGTCGCTGGGGGATATTTGTAGCAATAGCCAAAAATACATTGTATGGGTCAAAATTATTGATTTTTCTTTTATACCAAATATCATTAGGATATTAAGTAAAGATCATGTTCCATGGAGATATTTTGTACATTTCCTACTGTAAAAATATATCAAAACTTAATTTTTGAATAGTACTATGCATTGCTAAGAACTTCATTTGGACAACAAAGCGATTTTCTCAATATTTAGATTTTTTTACACCCTCAGACTCCAGATTTTCAAATAGTTGTATCTCAGCCAAATATCCTATATTTGTCCTATCCTAACAAAACATACATCAATGGAAAGCTCATTTATCCAGCTTTCAGATGATGTATAAATCTCAATTTCTAAAAATTGACCCTTATGACTGGTTTTGTGGTCCAGGGTCACATATTGTATATTATATAATATACTGTTATTATATTATACACTGTTCTTGAATTTCTTGAATTTAATATTTTCAGGATTGTTTTAATGAATATAAAGTAAAAAACAGGATTTATTTGAAATAGAAACATTTTGTAATTTAAATGACTTTTACTCACACTTTTGATCAATTTAATTAATCCTTGCTGAATTAAAGTATTAATTTCTTTAAAAAAAAAAACAATTAAAAAAAGGTGCTTTGCACTCAGTGTGCTCCTCCAACAATACTACTGTATGGCTTTGGAGGACTTGTACTGTAGTGCAAAGTCTTATGGACTAATGGACTTATGGACTGGTGCTTTTATAGTGTTAGTTTATGTCCATTTTGGAGCTTTACACCCTCTGCTCCCTCTGAACTCTTGCGCATCATGTGCAAAAATAATGACCATTTTAATTTTTTTGAATGAACTGTCCTTTTAATTGCTGATTTTCTGTTCTGTTTTAAAATGACTTGCAGGTAGTGGCTCAAGGGCAGAGCTGACCTTAAATCTGACCCATCCCACAGGTAAAAATCTGACTCACCCCTGCTGCTCCCCAGCACACACCCATCACTCTCCCCATGATCCTCCTGGGAAGACGGAAGAGGTAGAGATGAACTCTCATTCGTTATAACCGAGGTAAACACATTAACAAGCCCGTGCACTGGCATAGATGAGGTCATCGGAATTCATAATGATCATTTGGTGATGCGGCATCTGTATATTTGTATATAATTGAATCACATATGCAGCGAGGGGTCCCAGGTTTTATTATTTGCTCGATATGTTATGCGGTCTGCCTGTTAGCGTGAGGTCACGGGCAAAGAAACCCACACACTGGCACTTGGTTGAGAGGGTGTTTTTGTGGTTATGGCTCATATTCATTAACTAAGTGACACTGAGGGAGTACATGCGCTGTGCATGTGTGAGTGATAGATACGGACGGCAGGTGCTCTATCATGTGTCGTAGGTGCAGGCGCCATGACCGCATCAGTCCTGACACTGTGCAAATGGGACACATTCATTCCCTGTTAGTGTTTCAAATGGAGTAAACACTCAACGAGAGGACTCTCAATCATGCAGCACCTGAGAGCGAGATGGAGTGAGAAAGAGAGAGAGAGAGAGAGAGACGCTGAAAAGCAGAAAGCAGATGTATAATCTGTCACGCAGCTCTGAAGTACCATTGAAACTGTACCTGAACCTGCCACTGAACAGTGGTTCTCAATTAATTTTGCTTCAGGACCGAGATTTTACATTAGACATCCAGTGGTTACCCAACAAAGCACTGCAAGTTTTTATTGTACAAACATTTTTTTTTAAATTAAACATTTAGGGCCAGATGTACTAAACAGGGTGAATTAGTGTTAGTGCAAATCCATAAAAGCGGCGATGGAAGGGGAAAGACATGCTTTTTTGGGGGGCGTTAAATAATGGCGCAAAACCAGTAATTTGACGAGCGCAAATGTTAAATCGTGTTTCATTGCGTGTTGCGTGGTTCATTTTAATACTCTCCTCCCATAAACTTTGCATCTGAAAGGGAAACTCCTACAAATGCATATTCAATAAGGTGAGTCGAAAAAATAAACCCAACCGCTGGGTCAAAACAACCCAATAGCTGGGTTTGTACCTTTTTAACCCAGCATTTTTTAGAGTGTTTCCATGCCTTTTCAGCGCTAATTCTTCACTGCGCATCTAGTAAATCCTCACAGTAGCTACACTCTAAAAAATGCTGGGTCAAAACAACCCAATTGCTGGGTTTGTCCCTATTTTACCCAGCACTGGGTTGTATTTAATCCAGCATTTTTTAGAGTGTACTATTTAAACTCCAAAAGACGGTTTGTGCTGGCTCAAGCTGTTAGTAAATCTGACACTTAGTTTTCTTAATATTATCATGATCTTAATGGGCCCAAGTATTTGAAAAATGATTAGCTATGCATGATTCTATGGTCAGTTACATTGTATTATTGCATTTATATTTTTGTTTCATTCTGTCTTCAACCTTCTCAGAACAGACCTATGACATATTTTTTTATATATATATACTTTTTTTTAAGGGTTTATTCCTTGGGCCACATAATTTCCTAAAAAACTGCTTAGTAGTTCTGTAAATTAGTTAAATTAGTTTCTTTCTACAGTTTTTGCTGGTAAACCAGGGGTTCAAATCTATCTTATTAATTAGTAATTTATTTTTTAAATAATTCATTGAATTTTTACAAATATTTTACATTATTATTTTAAATAAAATTAAATAAAAAATAATGTTTAAATAAATTGCAACTGACTTTGACAGCCAGTGAACAGCTTTGACATTTTGATGGCAAAATAATTATTTTCGTGTTCAGTGTACATAAACTGTGCAAATCATTTGCACAAGTTTCTTCAAATATATATATATATAATCATTAATGAAAAGTAAACATTCATTCCTCAGTTTTCAAGCTGCTTATCTCCCCACTGAGCACCTGACATTTTCTGTGCATCAGCATTTGAGATACTCAAGAAAGAGCGAAAGATCCCACCACAGCTCTCCTCAAATGATTCTGTGGTACACCTAACTCCATCAGTGGCTAACAGTGTCCATCAGCTTCTTCCCTCTGAATTGATTATGGTGGAATTTCCTTCCAGCAAATCCAGAATTACACGGCCTGCTTATGTGAATGTCCCCGAATCCGTGACCGAATCCGTGACCTGGGATAAGAGTGAGGAAACCTTGGGAAGGAGTACATTGGTGATGCTCAGCAGTACAAAGAACAGCGCCTGAGCTTTTAAGAGCAACTCAAAAGAGGAGCGCGAGGAAAAAAAATGACTCTCTCCTCAGACTCTTGGCCGCCAGGCGATGGGGAGATGTTTGGATTAGACTGGGGGTGATAGAGAAAGAGCAGAGTGAAGAGTGAAGGATGAGGGGGAGGACTTGAGTGTTTGGAAGCTCTGCCGAAGTCCTGCTTTTGTAGAAAAATTACGGACTGCTGCGATTTCATGGTGGATCCACCAGTAGTTAATGTGCTGGGTGCATTAGAGGAGCCCCTTTGAGAGCTTCCTCCTTTGTTTTTGCATTCATCCTGTTGCCTCCCTTTGAGATTCGAGCACCCATTCCCACAGTATATTGGTGTGTCTTTGGCATGTATGCTTTATTTCTTTCACTAGCAGACCTAGTAGCACCCTGTCCCAATTTTAAATGGCTCTTTCCAATGTGGTTCAATCCGTTTTTCTTTACTTCAGTAGGACAATAGATTGTGTTGAATTTATAATTCCCTTGACGCTAATGAGGGCTGGTTTTGAGATGATGTACAACCCCTGTGAAGCTGCTGAAATGTTAACCCACTGACCTGCTCTACAATCATTGGACCATGGTGATCTTTAACCTCTGGACTCGCCCTGACATTTACATCATGTGAATATTTAGCTTTGTTTCGTGCCCCTCAACAGGCCATGTCTGTCTGCTTATCATCAAAAATATCTACCAACAGGTCATTTCCATTTAAACATTCAAATGCCTCCTTGGATTTTTTTTTCACCCTCATAAATTAAGTTTATTAAAACTTTATTTAAACAAATGAACAAATTAATTAAACTTTAATTTTATTTATTCATTCATTCATGTATTTAATTATTTAATTATGTATTTATATATTTATTTATATATTTAATGATTTAACTTTGAGTAATTTGGCCCTCCATAACTATTATTATTATTATTAAACAAATGCAACATGACTTCATAGTCAGATTTAAAAATGAATAAATAAATAATAAAGTTGCTAATGATAATTCTTTTGTAAATAAATTTAATTATTTATTCATTATTCACTTACTCACTTACACACACACACACACACACACACACACAGACAGACATAAAAATATCTATTTATTTTTATATTGTATCTTGCACATTGATTTTGTCCATTTATCAAAATGTAAGGTTATCAGGCTTTATAGTCACAAACAAACAAACAAATGAATAAATACATTCATAAATGAATAAAAAGGTCACAATTAACTTTTACTTTCAATCACAACTAATATATATTTTTTTACTCTGTTGCATTTGTTAAAAAAATAGATAAATATATAATTAACAAATATATTAGTTCAGGTTTTGACCTTTGCAAAACTGGACTAATAGTATGCAGTGAACTACTAAGTTGTTAGCTGCACTGGTGTCTCTTCAGAAAAGTAGGTGCGTGTCAACCAATAGAGTCTGTCTCAAATTCAGAGATGTTAGTCTATGATTTTACCACATATGCTCTCTATTCATAAACTTTTAATGCCTCTAAGTGGCAATATCCTTCAGATCTGGATATTTCCTTTTAATCTGTCATACCTCTGCTCTGTTGCTGTGTTAATTCAGTGTGAGCGTACTTGCCACCAGACCGTTCCAGTGTGCTCTTTTATCATGCTATTGCATACTGAGGCTTGGCAGACCTAAGTGGGCCGCTGTGGATTGTGTGGAGCTTGGGCTGGTTTCAGAGGCTCTGACCCATGCTTTGATCCACTGCTGGTGATCTTTAATGGCAAGCTCTGCTTTAAAGGCTGACAGAACGATTATTTTTTCTCTAACCACTCCACCGCGCTTCAGCTTACACAGCTGCATCTTTCAGGTGCTTTTACAGCATTAAACGTCTTGGCAGGAAATTTATGAGGAGATTTTAATGTAGGCTCTGATGAGGCAAATGCTTGCTAACCTCTAGAAATGTGTTGTACTTTTTCGGGGTTATAGGTTGTTTTTGGGAAATTCAGTGGCATACTGAATCTATCCCTTTTATCTATCTATCTGTCTTTTATCTGTTGCTCTGTCATTGTATCTATTTATCTATCTATCTAGCCATCCATCCGTCCGTCTGTCCATCATTTTATCCAATGTTTTATCTGTGTATTGTTCTGTCATTTTTCTGTCTCTCTTTTGTTCTATTGTTCTACCATTGTATCTGTCATTCTATTGCTTTATCGCTCTTCCATTTTATCTAATGTTTTATCTGTGTATTGTTCTGTCATTTTATCTATCTATCTATCTATCTATCTATCTATCTATCTATCTATCATTCCATCACTCTACTTATTGTTCTATCATTCTGTTGTTCTGGCTATCATTCTATCTAGCATTCTAGTGTTCTATCTATCGTTCTATCACACTATCTGTCATTATATTGTTCTGTCTATCGTTCTAGTGTTCTGTCACGCACATGGTGTCATAAGCACTCTGAACAAATTAGAACACAATTCGTCATTTGAGCATGCAGTATGTTATTTTGTGTGATTCCTGTGTTAATGATGTGGCTTTCATTCACCATAAATTGTGCTCTAAATAGGCAAATTTTACCTATAATTGTCTCATATTGGCATGAAGGAATCACACTTATGGTCAGGGCCCCACCAGTGGGAAAATTGTGATGCAGAGCACTTGTAAATCCAAATTTAGAAAACAGAAGCATATATGACAAGAAGTACTTTGATTATGATATGAAATGAAAGATAAAATAATTGTATCTTTAAACCACTTGCCTGTGTTACATTCCCACTTAACCATTTTAATTGCATTTGCCTATCTGAGTGAACATAAGCATTCTGTATTCAACCGTCCTTAATAACACATTAGTACAGCATTAGTGCATTACTTTCAAGCTGTGGAGACAAAAACAAAATGCTTATGGTGTCATAAGCACTCTGAACAAATTAGAACACAATTCGTCATTTGAGCATGCAGTATGTTATTTTGTGTGATTCCTGTGTTAATGATGTGGCTTTCATTCACCATAAATTGTGCTCTAAATAGGCAAATTTTACCTATAATTGTCTCATATTGGCATGAAGGAATCACACTTATGGTCAGGGCCCCACCAGTGGGAAAATTGTGATGCAGAGCACTTGTAAATCCAAATTTAGAAAACAGAAGCATATATGACAAGAAGTACTTTGATTATGATATGAAATGAAAGATAAAATAATTGTATCTTTAAACCACTTGCCTGTGTTACATTCCCACTTAACCATTTTAATTGCATTTGCCTATCTGAGTGAACATAAGCATTCTGTATTCAACCGTCCTTAATAACACTGGCACTCTGCATTTTAAACAACATTAGTGCATTACTTTCAAGCTGTGAAGAATGTTGACGTTAAAATCAAGCATTTATTATTTGCAGAACAGTCTTTCTCTTTCTCTACCACTCCCTCTGTTTCTAACCCCTCTGTGTTTTTCTAACAACAGTGAATTTTTTAATATATGTATGTGAGCTTAATATGACTAATACACCCCGTAATCGTCACCATTTTAGCATATGCTTACAGACGTTTTTTGGCTGTGCCTCTGTTCTTGTTGGCAACCCCCTTCCACGTCTTCCATCTTGTAACACAAAGTCCTCCTGTACGCGGCTCCACCTGCACGTCTGCTGTCTACTCCGAAATGAGTTTAATGGCGATCGCTCAAGCTGAAACGCCAAGCGGTGGTCTCAATCCTGGACGCAGACGGCAGCGTCATTCCCTGTCAGGGTGAGAGGAGTGGGGTGTCAAGGTTGGATAAACTGAGCTAGAGCAGAGGATTAAAAGAAGTCTTTTGAGGGAGGAAAGCTTGGCTGGAGCTAAATCACTGGAAGCTCATAAAGACACAGTGTTTTTTCACATTGCTAAAGAGATGGAGGTCCAGACCTTTGGCCCTGAGATTCAAGGGGCCATGCTGTCTCTTTGAGTATTAAGATCTGTTAGTGAGAGGGTTGCTGCTAATAAGACCCCCATTTGGTTTCGCTGGGCTCCAACAATGAGGAATGTGCGGTTTTATTGTCAATTTGTTCAGAGAAGAGAATTATGCCTGCTTTTGTCACTTCAGTGCACACGTTTTGCAAATTTAGAAACCCACTTTGAGATTTACATGGAGAGTCTGTAATAGAAAGTGTGTTTGTTTGTGGAAAGAAATAAATGAAGAGTTCATTTGCAAAAACCGATAACTCCATTTTAATTTTTTTATTTTCAGAAATCACGTTTTTTATTAATATCAATTAAACTGCAGTTGGGTTGTTTTGATTAAGTAATAATAACTTAAACAAATACAGGTAATTTACAAAATTAAAGTTAATTGAAAGTATGTTTTTTTTACACATTAAAAGTTTGTTTTATAGCAAAAGCAGATAACTCCACATTTAATGTTTTAGAATTTTCGTTTAATCTTTGTAATCTCCTCAGATGACAATATAGATGCCTGACAAACGTTGTTGTTGTTGTTGTGATCATAAACTGTATGTGATTACACGCAATACACAGAGCTTTTCCCTCACCATTGTAACGCGCTGCTTTTGCAAGATTCCGTGAAAACGTTTCAGCTTTTATTTTCCTTTTACACTCTGAAGAAGATATCACAGGTTCATCAAGTTCGTCGAAATGATCCATCCTCGATCACTTTTACGGTGCGTTCCAAACGGGATATATCGCCCTCCGAAGGGCACTTCGGAGTGAAAACAATCATGACCGCCATATTGAAGGATCGTTCCAAACCGAAGTGCTCAAAACTGGCCACTTCAAAGGGCCCTTCAGAATGAAGGAATTCAAAGGGTACAACTGATGGACACTTCGGGCTCCCATGATCCTTTGCGCAGATTCTTTGCATGATGACGGCGCCTCGGTGTGGGCACGTGATGATGACGCAGAAGGGCACTTCAGGAAACAGTTGTTTGGTCCCCTACACCCTTCAACCCTTCGAAGCTCTCACTCCGGAGGTTAAACCCTTTGATTAGGGCATAGGGATGAGCCCTTCCGAATGGAACGCAGGGTTAGTCAGCTTTTTTACCGTGTGTATATCTATTCCATATATGTTCCTCTCAAAATCAGAAGAGGAAATGCTGGAAATGTCCATTTGAACCTGTGACTCAACTACAGCTTAAATACTGCGAGAACAGACTCACTTGTAAACACATACAGCAGTCCATAAATGTAAATTACACTGAGGATGACAAAGAGAGGCGGGACTGGACCTTTTCGCCAGGGGGGATTCACAAAATATTTGTGAGAAAATTCTTTGTAAGAAAACTACTGTTCCCCTTCAGGAACTCGAGCTGCGTCGAGATTCGCTTTGGGAACATGCGCATTTGAAAATTGATTCAAGGTCCCTGCTACTTAAAAAAAATGTAATAGCTGTATCCACCTTATTTTTAAATGCAGAAGTAAGCTGTTTTCTATGAGATTTCCGATTCATTAGCCGCTGTAAGGACATAATGAGAAGGATAACAAAGTGCAGTAAATGGTAAAACGGTTTGCACTACAAACCAGTGTGTTTATAATTAAGACAATACATTAAAATAATATGGTAAGAGACACCAGTTTGCAATATTAAGCAGCAAACAATTTTTTTGTATAGCTGAAAATAGCTGGAAGCAAATGACACTGGAAGCCAGACACATTCAATTTACCAATGGCCATAACTGCTCCTACGGGAAAAATAAGGTGAATAAATTTAAAATTGACTTACTAAGTGCTAAACTTCTTGTATTATAAGTCAACTTCATAAGTAAGCTAATCAAAAATTGGAATTTTACTCTCAAAGAAATAGTCCTCCCAAAAATGAAAAGTCTGGCATTATTTACTTGTGACACAAGAAGACATTTTGAAGAATATTGGTAACCAAACAGTTTTGGTTCCCATTGACTTCCATTGTATTTTTTGTCCATACAATGCCAGGCCTGGTCCTCTCTCCTCCAACACTGTCATCCCTCCTCCTTTTATCCTTCTGGAGCTCCTCCGTGGGACTCGAGACCGGTGAGTGGCGCAGGTGTCGTGCATTAGCATTTACTCCACTGGCCTCGCTCCGTTCCCACGGCTCTCGGCCCCGCCCCTCTCGTCACAGCAAGTCAATGGGAACTGAAACTGTTTAGTTACCAACATTCTTCAAAATATCTTTTTTTTTTAATGTGTTTCACAGAAGAAAGAATTTCATACAGGTATGGTATGGGTGAGTAAATAATGACGTTTTTAATTTTTGGGTAAAAAATTAATCAAAGGTTTTTTCAAGAATTGCAAATTCTTTTTCAAGATTTTTTCAAAAATAAATTCACTTCAAGCCCCAGAGAGGTAGTAAGGACATCAATAAAAAATTCCATGTGTTATCAGTTGTTTAACCGTAATGTTATAAAGCTACGAGAATACTATTTGTGTGCAAAGAAAACAAAAATAGTGACTTTATTCAACAATCTCTTCTCTTCTGTGTCAGTCTTTGACATGCGTTCGTGAGAGTTCTGAAGAGGAACAAAGGTCTTATGGGTTTGGAACGACATGAGGGTAAGTAATTAATGACAGAATTTTCATTTTTTTGGGTGAACTATCCCTTTAAAAACTTAACCCTTATTTATCAATTTTTTCCTTAGGAAAAATCATGACTTTGTCCCTAGCACTGTCATTTTCTCTTCTCCCTCTTTTACTCATCCTTCGTCTTTTTCCCCCTACTCTACAGGAAGTTGTGTGTCATTGAGAAGCCAGCTAATGAAATAAGATCATAGATAGCAACTCAGCTCTCTGTCAGCCCGTCTGTGGTCAGTATGGATAGTCCAATTAAAGTCAGTCATTAAATGCTTAGCATGAACAGAGCATCTCCTGCAGTCACGCAGGTGCTCAGAGTCGGCGGGTCTCCGCTTTGAATCTCTCGGCCCCGCCCCTCTCGTCACAGCAAGTCAATGGGAACTGAAACTGTTTAGTTACCAACATTCTTTAAAATATCTTTTTTTTTATGTGTTTCACAGAAGAAAGAATTTCATACAGGTATGGAATGGGTGAGTAAATAATGACATTTTTCATTTTTGGGTAAAAAATTTATCAAAGGTTTTTTCAAGAATTGCAAATTCTTTTTCAAGATTTTTTCAAAAATAAATTCACTTCAAGGCCCAGAGAGGTAGTAAGGACATCAATAAAAAATTCCATGTGACATCAGTTGTTTAACCGTAATGTTATAAAGCTACGAGAATACTATTTGTGTGCAAAGAAAACAAAAATAGTGACTTTATTCAACAATCTCTTCTCTTCTGTGTCAGTCTTTGACATGCGTTCGTGAGAGTTCTGAAGAGGAACAAAGGTCTTATGGGTTTGGAACGACATGAGGGTAAGTAATTAATGACAGAATTTTCATTTTTTTGGGTGAACTATCCCTTTAAAAACTTAACCCTTATTTATCCATTTTTTCCTTAGGAAAAATCATGACTTTGTCCCTAGCACTGTCATTTTCTCTTCTCCCTCTTTTACTCATCCTTCGTCTTTTTCCCCCTACTCTACAGGAAGTTGTGTGTCATTGAGAAGCCAGCTAATGAAATAAGATCATAGATAGCAACTCAGCTCTCTGTCAACCCGTCTGTGGTCAGTATGGATAGTCCAATTAAAGTCAGTCATTAAATGCTTAGCATGAACAGAGCATCTCCTGCAGTCACGCAGGTGCTCAGAGTCGGCGGGTCTCCGCTTTGAACGGGGGCCTCAGCGCTAGCTCTCTGTTTACATTCTTCCGCTGTCTGAGGCAGTAAAGCACCACAGCCTGAAGTATGTTAGCTTAGCTTATCTAAATTAGCCACACTTTGAGAAAACCCACAGTGACCGCTCGCCTCTATTGCCCTTCGGTGGGGGAAGGGGGTGGACATTCTTACTCATTTACAGCCCCCGTTTATGGATCTCTTCCTTTTTTGTCCCTGCAATTTGTGCTACAATAATTGTTTTACTACACACAAAATGACTCCCTACCCAGCATGCTGCCTTGAATTCGCCCTCCTGGAGTATTATAGATTGTTTAAGTTGTAAGATAAACAGGTTTGGGGACCTGAGGCTGTGGAATGCGTTCAGTGGGTCAAGCTAGCGTGATTTATAGGCGCCTATGATGAATTGCCTCCCTTTTCTGGGGTTAAGAATGATCAGATTTACCTAACGGAGAGCAGTGAAATAATCTGTGGATTCAGCTGTGACCCTTGTACCCTCACACCTCAGGTTGGTGAGCGAATGAGTTTGAGTGAGTGAGTTTGTTTAATCCGACCCTCCTCGGCGTGAATGTTATCAGTCAGAGCATCTACTCAGGCCAGACAGCAGGGCAAAGAGCAGGCGGCTCAGACGAATGAACTCGGACTGTTCACAGATTAGAGAGATGCATGTTTTATCACTGAGAATATTCTTCTACAGCTTTATTTATATCGCCGCTTCTGTGCAAGATGAATTGTCTCGTGGGAATGAGTTTCATTTGACTGAACAGAGTGACCGGGGCAGATGTAATCATTGACTGGCATACTTCACTTCCAAATGATGTCTGGTAATAGCGATGCAGGTCATCAGACCTTATCATTAAATTAAATATCATGCAAATCTAATCACTGTGCTATTTGTACAGTCTGGAAGCTCCAGAAGCATATGACTAGAGAGAGAAAAAGGACATTTTAGGATAAGAAGCCCTTTTTTTATTTGAGAAATCTGTAGTGGCTTCACACAGTGATTATGAAATAACAGTCTGGCTCCAGCCGTCACATCCAGAACATGAGATTCGGGTTAGATGTGAGCTAATGCCACTGCTTAGTCATGCACACACATATGGTCAGTGGGACGTTCAGATCATTTTGCCCGTGGGAACAGAAGGACTCATGCTTGCAATCAAATTAAATTGACTTTCATCTATAATATATCATTAAAATATTTTTCTTTACATAATTAATTTTATTGTTGTATTTTTGTTATGTTATGTAGTACATTTTGAACTCTTTTAACTTGCTTAAATTAATATGCTTGTATTTTGTTTCTATAAAATAGCATACTAGACCAGACTCAGAAAAATGCCCTTACTAAAACTTATCCAAAATGTATTAATTATGGATGCATATCGGTTATTGGCCGATATTATGAATTAATTTATTTTTAATTTATTGATATCAGTTGATATTTATTTGTGCACAGTTATTTGTAATCTTTAAAAAAAACATTATCATTTAATAATTCATATAATAATTTAGCAAATCTTAAAATAATTACCCACTTTTCAGACTATACATTGTATGCACTAAATTCACTTGTAGCATTTAAAATAATTGATTGTAGTTTTTGTGTGTAATTCATTAAGACAAAAAGTATATTAAATTTAGCCATTTATCAACCTTAACTTGAAAATAGTTATCAGCATTGGCCAGAATATTAATATTGGTACATTCATAATAATAAAATGAACAGGATGCTTAACCAGATGAAAATAAAGAGCCAATGCTCAATGAAAGTCAATGCTTCGTGAAGGATTGAGAGCAATAGGAAATTTTGGTAACACTTTAGAATAGGGAATACATATTCACTATTAACTACAACTTTTTCCTAAAAAAACTCCTAATTTGTGGCTTATTAATAATAGTTAGTAAGGTAGTTGTTAAGTTTAGGTATGGGGTCGGGTTAAGGGATATAAAATGTGGTCATGCAGAATAAGACATTAATATGTGGTTTGTAAATACTAATAAACAGCCAATATGCTAGTATGCATGCTAATAAGCAACTAGTTATTAGTAAGAATAGGTCCTTAAAATAAAGTGTTACCAGAATTTTGATGGGTTTTTTTTATTTTGAAATTATCATACCAATTTCTTTACATTTTTAATGGCAAATGCAATATCCCCAAGACAAAAACTTGTTTTGTTTTGATTAAACAAATGAAAATGTTAATATTTGTGGAATGTTTCTTCATAATTTGCCAATATTTATCATGTTAGAATCCAAAGTAGTACAATTATTTAAAATCTACCTCTGTTTTTTCAATTGTGATATTGTGCACATCTTTAAAAATGAATAGGTTTAGTATTTTATCCAATATATTAGGATATATTTGATAGAGACGTGAACATTTATACTATTACACAGTATTTGCATACTGCATAGTAGGTTTACTTATCAAAACCTCTGACTTGTTTTCAGAGAGTGGCAAACAGAGAAGTCATTGGTGCCGCATTGATGTCATGCTACATAAATACCTGAACTGATTAGGTCACTGTGTGAAATCAACAAGTAACAAGCAGATCTCAGGATTAAACTCTGGAGAATATCAGCCGGAATGTTTAATTGCCTTGTGGCGAGATTTGGCTGGAGTGCCGCGATGGCCTGTTAATTAGAGGACAGCCTGCTAAATGAAGCATACCTGTGACATGTTGTTTCTGCTCACTGCTCTCTCACACTCTAATTACAAGAGAAAGAGAGAGCTGGCTCTTTGTTTTGCACCTTGTTTCATGTGTCAGTCTGGAGAATGGTCTCTCTTCGCCGGCTGTCACAGTAACGACTTAAACGCACACACATGGTTCGACTTGAAGATCCTAAAACGTGTCCCTATTACTATCCAATTAACCAAATTAACTTCTACGTATTATCCTATGTGTGCCTTCTGTCATTATACACACATTCAACATGGTTAAGCTGTCAGAAAAAACACGAACAAATGTCTGAATTGTGGTGTTGGAAGTCTTTAGGACTCAATTTCCATTGCTGCATCTCCACCGAGCTGTAGGTAAATTAAATGTTATTCTCCTGAGCAGACGAGTAATGGATGTTTAACAAGCATGTCACTCAGTGGATGGCTTTATAACCCCTGTCTGCTCGTGATATATCAGTTATATCCATCAGCTTGGCTGAGCGCCACACTTCAAATAAATGTCAAATAAATTCTCCGTTTTTACAGGGACCAAAACAACAGGAGCCCCCGTCGCGTACTGCACGCTGGAAATAAGTGCAAAAAGTTTTCAATATTCAGCCTGGATCTTCAATACTTGCAGCTTGAAGATTTGTTCAGGCGCAATGTGTAAAACAGCTTGAGGTAGCCAAGATCAATACAATCATTTTTTAACAGAGGGGCGATATTGATCGCAGAGAGTGTCTTTCCTCAAGACCCAATCTCATTGTTGCAGACGCGTGTATTATTGTAATCATTAAGATGTTTCATCTGCCAATCTGGTGCAGGAGTAGTTCAGAGGAGCCCGGTTGAATGGAGAGTGTGCGTGCGTCCCTGACACTGAAGCTCAAAGCAAAGATGAGAAAATTCTATGAGCTCAAATGTATTTTCCATGCATTATCTGCTGTGTTATTTCTTTTTTCTGCTCCCCCTCTAAAAGCACACACATCCACGCCAAGGTACGCTTTGGATTGTGACGAATGAATCAGCGAAAGCGCCGGATATGTGAATAAAATATGCGGCCATGAATCGGATTCGTCTGTAAAGGCTCATTAAACCAATCCACATCCATCAGGGACCTCCAGGGAGGCAGGGGAAACTGTCCATCACTCAAAACCTGGCCTGACACGCTCAGCTCGACTCCAGCGTCCCCTTAACAAATAATTGTCTCTCCTCTCGGGGGAGGCCGTGACATCACGACGGGCTGCAGCCAGTCTCTTATCCGTCTTGCCCAATAAACAGCTTGCAGCCATTATAAAATCCTACAATCCTGGGTAAATACCACGGTCATTATGGTGGTGCTAAATGGCAGGCGTTGCTCTCGCTGGGATGGGGGGTAAATGCCACCGGGGTCATCGCTGTGCCAAGCGGGCAAATAGTACTGGGTCCTTTCTGAATGATCAGCCACATGGTAAAGGGCAAGGGGTTTCTTTCATACTGACTGGCGATGAGACATCTGAACTGTGAAATTGCTTCGTAAAGATGTCTCAGTCTTCGTTTTGAAGCACAAATGCATGCTCTTAGTTATCTGACTGGTTCGTCTTTTACAATCAATTATGCCTTGGTGGTCCACATGAGGCTCTGACGTTCATTGCTATTCAGGATGATAGATATTTGTCTTTGCATGTTTGCTGTGTGCTCTGCTTGCCATTGGGGCTTTTAACAAAACCATGATAACACAGAGAAGAGATAACCTTAACAACTCTGACACAATAAAACATAATTGACTTCACCATGACCTCCCTTTATCCTTTTTCTGTCATTTTTTTTTTTAGTGCCATGCACATTTGTAATTGCTTTGTTAATATTTGGCATATTTATACAATTGCCAGTTGGAATTGTAAGCCTTTTGTCAGCTTGTTGGGCCAAACAATCTACATAATTTGCTGTAATTTATTCATTGGATCACATTTGCAATGAGAAAGAACAGCATATTCATAAAGAGTAAATGGGGTAGATTGAGTGCAATCATAAATTGTGCATCGCCAGAGTCCATTGAATGTGATTCTTATTCACACTTTGTGAATATTTCCAGTGATTTCCTCTTGATGGTTCATCAGAGCTCCCGACCCTGTCTGTTTGTCCTTATACTGCTCATGAAAGAATAAGAAATAATCTAAAAAAAACTAAATCAGTAAATAATTAAACTAACCAGCAATTTAATTTTCATATATTATTTTGTAATAAACTCAAATTTTTTTTTTTCATGTTAGATTTATTTTTTCATAATAAAAATATTATTTCCATTGTTGATCATAATAATAGACTGACTTTTTTGGTTTATTAATGATTAGCTTAACAACGTAGCACCTAATGTCTGTTGATTGACATTTGTGAAAACTTCTTTGGGGAAATCAGACTTTAGACATTTGTGAACTTTGGAAATAATATTATTTGATATTATTTAAATAATGCATGTATGTATTTAAACTTTAGTTTTGTGCTATTTAATATTATGCAATGTTTTAAACAGTAAATTCTGTTGGCTTCATGGTTTCTTTTGTTATACGTTGGTAAATTGAATTGATTAATTATTTCATTTACAGTTCTTTGGTCCTCCATAAAACAGAATCACACTCTGATTTAGAGATCTGTTTAGTTTGATTAAATCTAGATTACCTTCTCGCTCACTTTTTAGATCTAATATTGGTGTCAAATGTTGCATTTGGCTCAGAAACTCAAGCTATTTAAAGAACCGCTCCTGCATCTCCGATAACATCTGTTTGTTTAATGCATGCTTATTTTCCTTTAATCGTATCCAGCTTTCATTCGCCCGAGATTTCTTTGAATTCAGCTCCTGTAATAATTTTTTCGTGCAATGCAATTGACCATTTTTATTCTTCCACTCGTGTTCGCATGCAGCCAGTAAAACGTGTTGCTTTCTCTTCTGGGCTGTTATTGGATTTGTGAAAGATGGTGGCCCATGACCAGACTGGTGGTGTGTAGCATTGTAATGAGGCGCTCTTCCTCTCACATATCATTACGGACAGGTCTCTGGAGACCATAAATCTCATCTCCTGCACTAATCACAGTAACCCTTTCTCTTCCTCTACCTTTCAGCCGCCACATTCAACATGCTTCACTTCCATATCAGAGCCGTTTTCCCGACCGCAGTTGTTCCCACAAAAGAAAGGCATTGTGAAGTGAGAGGAGCCCTTGATATGATCCAGTGTCGGCCCGCTGGTCTCATTAGAATGTCTCTATAATCCCACAGAGCACATTTCTGCAGTTACCGCTTGAAGAAAAGCACTGCACTTAAAAAAAACACCTTCTTTCCAGCTCTGTGGGAAAGTCTCTTGGGAGCACAGATGGAGAACGACCATTTCACCACTACTAAATCTCCACTTCTGCACGGCTGGTGCTCGTAAACTGGTTTACAGTATGAAAGTGAGCTCAAGGTGTGTTTGTGGAAGTATATGTGTGTTTGCTTTAGATCATATATGCAGTAAGTATAGAAGTGAGAGTATTTGGTGCACACATGCTATAGTAGTGGGGAGGCTTTGTTTGCTTTGGGGGAGTTAAAGTGTCACCTGTGCAACCTAAGGTGATTTTTCTCCCCGCTGAGCTGAGCGTGTTTGATGCATTAGGTCAGTGCTCATTTTTTTTCTGCCTTTGACTGATGATTTCATATATGTGTATATATATATGCTATATATGCTCAACAAGGCTGCATTTATTTAATCAAAAATATAGTTAAAAGAGTAACATTATGAAATACTATGACACTTAAAATACCTGTTTTCTATTTTAATATATTTTAAATATATTTTAAAATGCAGTTTATTCCTGTGCTTGCAAAGCTGAATTTTCATCCGCCACTATTCCAGTCTTCAGTGTCACATGGTCCTTCAGAAATGACTTTAATATCCTGATTTTGGTACTTAAGAAACATTTTTTATTATTATCAGTGTTGATAGAAAATGTAGTATTTAGAGCTTACATTTTTAAATGTAATGCATTTTATTCAGGATTCTGTGATCAATACAAAGACCATAACAACAGCATTTATTTGAAAAATAAATCTTAAAAATTTAGTTTTTTAAATTATAGTTTTACTGTCACTTTTGATCAATTTATTGCATCCATGATGCAGTATGTTTATTTAAAAAAAGTAGTAAATATCAAAAACAGTTACAAAGAAAAGGCAAGTAACATATTGAATTAAACATAAAATTTTAAAGTCGAAAAACTGAAATAGTATGTTGTAAAATGCACTTCAATGCAAGTTCAAAAAACTTTTTTACAGTGTATATGCATTATTTGCATTTTTTTTACTTAATGTTATTGTAAAATGTACTTTTTATTGTCTATTTATTCTTTTATTTTTATTTATTTTATATTATATTATTTTATTTTCTATTTATTTTATTTTATTTGTATTATTTGTATATTTGAAAAAAAGAACAAATATAATAAATTATATTTTATAATTTTGTTATGTGATTTAAATATTATATAATATATTACAAAACAACTACTATTGTTTTGTTTCATTTCATTTCACTTTCACATTTACAGTAAAAATACTGCATTAATTGTTGTATTTCAGTTTATAAAAATATATATAGTTGTCTCTTAGTTATGCAGTAGTTTACGACAATAACCCTGCTCTGTACTTATCGTGAGAGAGTGAAACTCTGCAAAACGACCCCTGCACGGAATGCTAGCGACCTGACAATGTCCAGGCTCCCCAGGCCACCCTCAAATACAGGCCTGGATGATTAATTCAACTCTCCATGTTTACTGCACTGTGGATTACTGGTACATTTCTGGGATTAGGGAGAAACGCTGCATAGATCATATAGCAAGGATTAGTCATAATTCACCGATTTAACAGCCAGTTAATCTTTGATACAAACCAATATGGGACCAAACCAGCCGACTGGCTTTGGCTGCATAAAATGGGACCCAGTAGGTGCTAACCGAACAGAGTGAGGCTGAGAGTGCGGTAAAGAGTGTGAGGCGTTCCAGCGCTAATGTATCCTGACAGGGTGAGTGAAGAGGCAGCTCATTATTATGCCACGCATCAGGAGTCTGGCACTGACCCCTGACTCCATAAAAACCCTTCGGAACATGAGCCTCACTGCCAGCATTATGGCCGAAACCTCACTGGAACAAAGAGAGAGAAATGTACCTTGTGATATCCGAGCGTGTAAAGTAAATGTGAAGTTTAGTCCAACTCTCGACAGACACTTCCCACTCTGAGATCTGCGAGTTAGTCCGAGTTGTGCTTAGAAGAGCAATCCAAACGAATGAATCATAGGCCTGAAAGATGTCGTAAATCTTAATAAGGAAGCTATTAAACGCATCAAGCAACCAATAAATCATTTCTCTGTGTCAGCAGTGTTTAGCTCATAGATTAGTAATGAGATGAGAGAAGTCAGAAAGAAATGACAGCAGCTTTCTTGGCTGGACAGGGGCTGGTTCTGTGCCACTGGTCATTTGTGGCTCTGTCTTGTTTGATGCTCGCTGGACGAGCCGTGGTCACCTTGTGCTGCTTTTCTATCGCATTGGATGAAAAGGTCACAGGCGTTCACCCGTGACATGACTACACAGAGACACCAGCTGCTTACTGTTCTGCACGCCATAATATCTTCGCTCAAATGTTACGGGGTGCCTTGGTGCAGAGCGCAGGTAGGGATGGGGAGGCATTTTAACACCGAGGAACGACTAAAAAGGCACAGTTTGATTCTGAAGCTTGTCAGGGTGTGAGGAGGAGGGATATTTTTCAAATATGAAGTCTGATAGTATTCAGTCACCCTTGTGTTGCTCCAAACCCACAATGGAACTCAAATGGAGAAGGCTTGAGGAATATGCAGTTTATTGAAAAAAAATTAACTTAAATGATTTTAGCAAATAGCTACAATATAACAAAGAGTGAAAAATTTAAGGGGGTCTGAATACTTTCCGTACCCACTGTATAGTGAATAAGGAGTAAAAGTGGTTCATATGATGCATACGTTAAATTCCAAGTCTTCTGATGCCATAAGCTAGTTTTGTTTGAGAAACAGAATGAATGAGTTACTCTTATTTCTTGAAAGGTGATGAGAGAAGCAGAATTATTGTTAACTAAAGCTAAAATCATTAAGAATTGGGTAACACTTCATTTTAAGGACCCGTTCTGACTATTTACCAGTAGCTTATTAGCATGCATGTTACTGGTATATTGGCTGTTTAGTAATACTTATTAGGCACATTTTAATGCCTTATTCTGCTTGACCATGTTCTATATTCCTTAATACTACCCCATACCTGAACTTAACAACTACATTACTAATATTAAGCAGCAAATTAGGAGTTTAATGAAGGAAAACTCTTAGTTAATAGTGAATATGTGTTCCCTAATCTAAAGTGTTACTAAAAATAATTTTGGGTATTTGAAATAAAGATTAAATAAACTATTAGTTGGGAAAATGAGAAATGATGAAACCAGTTGAAGAATAAAAATAAAGCTAAATAGAAATATAGAAGAAAAAAAATGACAAAGAGGACATAATAAATTGAACTGCATTTACTATGAAAACTGAAAAAAATATATATACATAATAATAATAATAATAATTATATATATATATATATATATATATATATATATAATGAAATTCAAAATATTAAGGCTGCAGTAGGGCATTTTTTGTTTGCCCAAAAGCATGTTTTTGTCTTATCCTGTCTATATTGTTATTCCACAAGAATCATGCAGTTTTATTTATTAACCACTAGAGCGCCAAAAGTATAGTGTAGCTTTAATAAATGTTCTAAAAGTATTTAGATAATATGAAAAATAACACTGAGAAGTAGTGATGTCTGATTTGTGAATGAATCATTCCTTTGACTCAGATCTTTTCAATATCCAGTTGATCCAGTTTAGAAAACCAGTTAGAATGATTAATTCATGAATCACACTGAACTGGTTCTCATGATCAACTCGATCTCATTGCAGCTCATAAGAGTGGAAATGTTTCATTAAATACTCTTATCACACAAATCTATTGCATGATAAGATGCATTCAGATGGCTTTGAATATAGCCTAAGAGTCCATCTTAATGGTCATTTTATAATACTTTTATTGCATCCTTTTTGAAGCTTGAAACCCTTGTTCATTGTACAGTAACTGCATGGAAAAGAGTGACCAGTACAAACAATAAAGAAAGTCATGCAGATTTGAAACAGCTTAAGTGTGAGTAAATGATGAGTTATAATAACATACATTTTTGAGTGAACTATTTATTTAGTATGCATAATTTCTAAAGCTTGCCAGGCTGTGATTTTTTTTTGCTTCTAAATATGAATACAATATCCTCATCCAGCATATGGGTAATGTCTCTCTGAATCTCTCTCATCTTACAGCTAAAGAACAAAAAGCCAAGTTACTATGACCTGAGTGACATCTTCTCTCAGTTTAGATTCACCTATGCTTCTATTCACTAAACAATGCAAGCAGGACTCCACTGCTATTACCTTTTATCTTCTCAAAATTCCTCTCAGTAGTGACCCTTTCCCATTCGATGTGTCAGTCATCATCAGCGGGACATGCGAAGAATGACTTGAGTAGTCTTTTCAGTCTGAGTAAAAGGCCACCTCTGGCTCTCTGACTTTATTGAAATACATCTGCCTGTTTCATTCACGCTCTGCGGATCCCACCGGAGGGTCAGGTATCTCTCGGAAATGAAGCCAGACATTCCCTTTTTTTTCTTTCAGTGTATTCCCACTTCTACAAGCACAGGGCCTGTAATGTGCAGATCTCTGACTGTGTTAGGGAAATCCCAGCTGGTTTGATTTGATAAGGAGCTTGTTGTCTCTCTCACACAAGGTCTTAGAACAGCGCTACATCTGCTAATACTTACACATCTCCATAGACTGGATTTTCATTTGTCCCTGAAGACATGTCGTCAACAAGTGGCTTTTTTCAGCAGAAACACTTTGCCATCAAAGAGTGCTGAGTGAGTGTGTCAAGTGCTTTTACATGGGACAGCATTCATATACAGCTGTGTTAATGGGAATAGCCCTTTAAAATCTCAAAGATCTGATGAAAACTCGCAAAATATAAGGCCTGCAAAATATATCATATTGGTTATTGGTCAGTATTAGTTATCATTTATGAGTTATTTATCATTTTTATTTTATTATTTATTTCATTTAAATTTTCATGCGAGGTCAATTACCTTATTTTATTTTTTTAAATATCATTTTATTTTTTACATGATGTAATCAAATGTAATCTTTAGCGAATTTCTAAATAAATATGCATTTTTTCTTTTCTTCAAACTAAACTAATAAATAAATGTAATCTTTAATATATCCCATACACACACACACACACACACACACAAGTAGCTACATAATGTCCAAAGCTTGATATAAATATTTTTTTAATGTTTTGAGAATTTCTTATTATTATCAATGTTGAAAACAGTTGTGCTGCTTAATAGTTTTGTGAAAACCATGATACACTACAATTCAAATGTTTGGGGTAAGTGTGTGTGTGTGTGTGTGTTTTAGGAAATATACTTTTATTCAGCTAGGATATATTAAATTGATCAAATATGACATTAAAAACATTTGTGATTTTAACACACACACACACACAAATCTAATTCCAATAAATGCTGTTCATTACATAAATCAATAATATATATATATGTGTGTGTGTGTATGTGTGTGTGTGTGTGTGTAAATCGAGATCAGTCTCACCAGTTATAGATTTGGGAAAGCATTTAAAACAAGAAACGGTCTTTTATTTCTTCCTACCTGCTGCTTTTTATGAGTCAAGTGTACGCTTTACCGACTGGTTGTTCAGATCGCAACATATTTTTTCTTTTTTATATAGAAAATGTAATGTAAATGTATGCAGTAAAATAAATTTAATATTTTCCCAAAATATATTGTCTAGTCACTGCAAAAAAAAGTAGGAGCTATTTCAAGTAATATTACCCTGTGAATATATTCTTGAGAATCACACGGCGTATAAAAGCAGTTCTACCACTTTTGGAGGCGGGATGTAGTTTTTGTAACCGAGACGCCCATCATTCCAAATGCAAACCAATGAGAAAGAGAGCGAGCGCTGGAACTGTTCCGTCTCTCTCTCTCTTTCTGAGACAGCATGGCTCATGCACCCTGACCAACTCAGCTGCCTGGAAGGTTACTGTTGTGGACTATGTCTTAATATTGAATCTTGAATACGCTGAAACATTTTTTGCGTTTCGTTCCCAAAGATAGCTTGGTTTCCTAATCCTAATCAGAAGACAGCGCTTCAGGACAGTGTCTACGTGAATTCAGTTTATAAACGTCAAGATCTGACCAGAGCGCAGGTCTTCATTCACATATTGGAGAATGAGATGCCAGTGGACATACGCTGTTGTTTTCACTCACTCAAACTAACTACAGTGACCAACCGCGCTGAAGATCTTAAGGGTTTTGAAATGAGAAGTGAATATTCAAAGGACCTGAAATTTGTCGATAAATCGCACGAGAGGATGTGCTTGAGATGAACGCCTTATCAGACTGGACTATTGACAGACAGCGAGCGCGTTAACCGGCTTCTTAGTGTTTCTTCTAATAATAATTTACATGTAACTGTGACTCTTTAAAGGACTGTGTCATTCCTTGCACTGCGGTCGTATAGATCTGTTTTCATCTTTTTTACAATAAAAGAAACATAATTTAAAGAGAACAAATTCCACGCGTGGGATATTAAAGGGAAAGCGGACGGGTCGCGCAGTTCTTTTTCACCGGAACGCTGTATCGAAGGGGGCTGCGATTGAAACTTTCCGAAATGCCGCAGGTGGAGATGTTTTATTTTGTGTTGATCAGCCTGTGGATGTCTGTGTTGGGCCTGGAACCGGCATCTAAGGTTGTGGCGGATCGCTACGCTGTCTACTGGAACCGAACAAACCCAAGGTGAGTTAGTTACTTGCGCAGTAGATATAGCCTACTAAAACGCCGTTTCACTTCTGTCATTTAGAAGCACCTCAGTCCGCCGAATATCAGGCGAAATATAATGCGGCGGCGAACTGAACAGGTTCGTCAAGCCGTCAGGATCGTTTGAATAAGTTTCACTGATGATACAACAGTCACCACATTGTAAGGGCGAAACTTCTAACAAAATGCGCGTTAGACACTCGACAGCGCTATTTTACAGTAAACTCTATGGCAAAACTACATGAAGGTACTAGCATGGCAAGAGACGGCGCAAGGAATTGCGAAAATAAATGATGCGTAAATTGTTATTAAATCTGTACGTTGGCTGTCTGTTGGAGGGGTTAACACTAAAACCACACTAACAAGCTAATTAGTTTATACAGCGCTTTAGTTTATATATATATATACTTTTTAATGCTTTTTTTTTTACCTCATTCCTATAACTTTAGCCAGTTTATGATTGGGATTTCGTTCTGCTTTTGGGAGATTGACAGGCAAGCTCGATGCTCTTTAAAAGTAAAAAGTCATTACCCCGTGCCACTATCTTGTCCTAGACATTGCCCTCTAGAAACATCATTAGAAACAAATATCATGGCTCAATGGTCAGTTGTTCTTTAAAATCCAATTTACCTCTTTGAATGTGATTTTGCTTGTTATCATAATTCTAAAAGGGCACAATTTTATCAATTCATATTTCTTTTGAAGCATTTATAAAATGTGTGGCTGAAAATGGGCTAGTAATGCATTTCAATAAAGGTTTTCTAATAAGGTAATATAACCTTCTTGTGCAGTGAAGGGTGTTAATGAAAAATAGCATCAGGAGTCGAAAGAAGTACTTTTCTGGCTGAATGTGAAATACTTGTATAAGTTGATTTGTTGGCTGTTAATAGTTTGGGTGTCTTAAATGTCAATGAGCTTTTTGAATAAGCCAGTATTCATAACGTAATATATAATTATTCATGTGAGAAATAATTTGCTTAACAGCTTTTTAACAACTAACATATACAAAATATATTTATATTGAAATTACATCAGGCTCGCTGTCCCCTTCTCTTTGCCTCAAGTCTGGAGTTGCCTGGAAGCGCTGTGATTCCAGTTCATCCCCATTCTCGGTTGTCCCTCTTCAGTTGCCATGGGGCTTTCTCTCTGCCCTGCACCCCAGCCCCATGCTGGCTTTACACAATGGGTCAAACCCAGAGAGGCATTTCAGGAGTGGCTGATGCCCAGTTGGGTGCATGCTCATGAGAGAGGGGTCACACGTTCAGTGATAACAGCACAAGGCTGCGGTTAACCATCATCGGACAGTATTGAGCTCTGGTTGGGGTGAATCTGAGGGCGAGCCCGGTTTCTATAGCTTGGCAGAAATGTGTGTTTGTGTGATCATGAATATCTGCATGTGTGTGTTGGAGACTCCCTCCCTTGGTTTTGTCCGGGCAAAATGAGGCCCCTCTAGCAAATAAATGAGTTAGTTCAAATGAGTATCTCTCATTCACATTCAAACACTCACCCAATGGCCTAATTCAAATCTGGCTGTGCTGTATAATGTAGCAGCACTCTTTGGCAAGACCTTGGGGCCCCGAATGTCACTCATAACCAACAAAACAAGTAACCTTCTGATCAGAATGTGTCTGTACATGGATCTCATGTTGGACTGATTCATTTAGACATTGATTTAGATTATCGGACCCTCTAAAGACCAGTTAGTTCTTTGCTGGCTTTTAAGATGCTTGCTCGGTTCATTGTGCTGTGCCGCATCTTCCTCTCTTAATGTCGCTCATTAACATGGCTAAATTACGAACATTAGAGACAGCTGTGCAAGAGTCCAACTCAAAGATTTAGATAGTCGTGCCATGAAATATTAATTTGTCAGAAAGATTGCCTACATTAGAGCTTTAATTGAAGTTCTTAATAGCTCAATGGCATTTAGTGACAAACAACGTACTATAATAATGAGAAACATAACTGTTTATTCATTTTTTTTCAAAGCACGCAGACAGGCTTATCTCTTAATCGTTATTTTGCAAGCGTAGGAGTTGCACTTTAGTGTGGCGGTGATTGCTAGTATTTTCACATGAGTGAGTACGGCGGAGTCTATAGAGATTCTTTAGAGGATTTAGGGGGGAATGGCTCCTTTAGTTTTTGGCCTGAGATTTGCAGTGCACCCATTCATATGTAAGCCTCTGTCTTGCTCTACATATGGTGGTCTTACAAGCTTCACTGGGTTTCAGAGGCTCTTTTTTTCCTCTCCAATGCAGTCCATGCCGTTTGCAATTACAAATTCAATTCAAGTTGGCAGATTTCCTCTGAAGTTTCCCAGCTCGTTCTCAGATTAGTCATTTCTTAGTTCGAGACGTGTTCTTTCGCAGGCATTACTGGATTGGCTTGAGATAGAGAGCTTATAGTTTCCTGTGTTTCTGAGAAAGTAGTATTTGTGTAATCCAGATATGCGATCTACATCGCAAATATATTCATTTGTTAATATTTTTTCTGCTAGTTCCTGGAATTTTAAACTCAAATAGGTCTTATGTTGGAAATTAAACCTGTTTATTTGTTGTTGATAGGCAGGATCAGTCAGAAATCAGTATTGAATTCCTACCTTAATCTTCTGGCTGTTTGTGTATGTGGTGCCATGGAAGCCGATACCGCTGTCCATCAAAGAGGTCTGTCGAATGGACCTAACAGCTGGGGAGAGGGATTTCAGCATTCTGACGGAGTCCCGTTTTAATCACCGATAATGCCTCTCAAATCTCTCAGTAACAGATGTGACACTTTTCCTATAGTTTTTGAAGCCTTCTCAGTCAGGTGGTGT
Organism: Sinocyclocheilus grahami; assembly: GCF_001515645.1. Lineage (NCBI taxonomy): Eukaryota > Metazoa > Chordata > Actinopteri > Cypriniformes > Cyprinidae > Sinocyclocheilus > Sinocyclocheilus grahami. The sequence continues at coordinate 1,028,827 of NW_015505293.1, forward strand.
AGTGAATAGTACACCCGGCCTCTTTAGACTTGGGTTTTTTGTAACATTTCACACTTAAACGCTTTCTCGGTTGTCTTTCCCTGCTCATTTCTTCATTACAGAAATGGCAAATGTCATGGATCTCGCGTAAAGCCATCTCTTTTTCACCTCTTAACTCTAGCTTGCGCAATATGACCTCAAATGGTTTCCTTTTTGTGCCGGCTCAGTTTTAATCCCCACTTTAAAAACAAAGGCCATGGTTTGCGGTTTGTGGCCAGTTGATATTGTGATAGCTGTTCGGTGGTATTGTGTGGGGTTCAGTTTGTATTGTTCTGCGTGTTTACCCTGCTTTTCCCTCGCTGGCACTTCTGGCCTCCTGCAGCTCGGTTCCACTTGGATTTTAAATGGGGAGAAAAAAATCATGTCCAAATATTGACTGATCTGAAGACCCCGGGCTTCTCCCAGCCCACGTGAAAGGGTGCCATTGTTCCTGTCTTAGTGGATCTTTGCCAGAGTTTAAAGTATTTAGGCTCTTACATGCAGGAAGTGCATACAACGTGGCTTGTAGAAGGAAATATAGACCGACTAAGGACTGGAAAGAGTTACAGATGGGAACCGCAGGCTTCTCAGTTTGAGTCCCACAATCGCACCCCATCCCGATTAACCCTCCAGGGCTGTATGGCGGTGTGCTGGCGCTCTCAAAAGATTTGGGGTATCGGAAGACTCATTCCAGCAGAGAGAATGTTCTCCTGCAGGGTAACTAGAGCATCCTGCTGTTCGATGACCCCGAACACACCGTGAGTTGCCTGGCCCCCTTCCTTCTGTGCTCTGGTCTCGCGTTCCGCTAATAAACTGTCATGATTGCGTCTCAGTGAGAATTCAGGCAGTTCCTCTTTTTTTAAATTAAAGTCGACCGGTTCTCTTTTCATTTTACGAAATCACGCTTGAATCATCACAGCGATCGTTCGTCCTCTCTGAACTTTAGATGATAACTGATGCATTTCGGGTCTCTTTGTTTGCTCGAGGTAAGCCCCTCATACACGGTGAGCTTTTAAACTGTGAGTGGTGAAATGTCTTTGCTGTAGTCTTTGAAGGTTTGGCTGAAGGTATTAACAGAGAGGCACTAAAGGGCTTAGGAGGTCATCGGTCCATTGTGTAAAGATACAAAACACTTCCTCTGAACCCCTTCACCCTTCTGTGTCTCCCTCGGAGAGCCACAACCTCAGCAACCATTCATATTAATCAGCTTCAGACCTTAATGACCTGATAAAGCTCTTGAAAGGACCCTAAAGTTTACTAAGCCTCCTTGATAAGAATTGAAGGAAAATGTAGCATGTGATAATGACTTCTTTGCGCATTCTTTCACCGCAAAAGCGCGGAGCGGTTTGCTCTTTGTGCCGTTCATTACGGCACATTTAATCGCAATGAGAATAATGAAGGAAGCATTTGTTCGACAGGCTAAGCTAATAAAAATGGACTGACTTGGCAAGAGTTAGCATGAAAGAAAAAACAAGAAAGAACAAGAAAAGAGAGAGTGAGAGAGAGAAGACTTCATAGCTTGAAAAACTTGTCTCACAGATTTGAACTTGGTCTGTAACCTTAAAACTGCTTACACCTGCACAAATGAGGGACTTTTGGCTGAAGAATACCTTAAATCTTTCTTTCTCATCCAGAAAAAGAACCTACAAGAATTCTTTAAAGCTCGCTATCATGAAATATTTCTCTTATTCAAAGCATTAAAGAATTGGATGATGAAATTTTTTGAGCTGTGGTGAAGGACATACATCTTTTGAAAAAAAAAAATTTGGCTGCATTATTACGAACATATTGCAATTATGGCTATGGTGGTGCTCCAACAAAATCAACAGATTGTTAATTAAAGAAAAACACAATGTGACGTGTTCAATTTACCAAACCTTTTATGAACGAAAATAAAAGCACAAAACTGCAAACTTTCCCAGGATAATGAAGTAAGTAATTTAATAGTTAATTTCTAGATAAACCCAATAATAATAATTAAAAATACACTTTATTTAGGCTGTTAATTGCTTAAAATTTATTTGGCTGATGCTTTTGAATGTTGCACATTCATCAATTAATATTTAGAAATGTGTCTCTCTTTAAAAAAAAACAAAAACAAAGGTCAAAATAAACTTTTTGGGATCTAGATGTTCTCGTGACATTCTTGGTTTGAGATTGCGGAGCATTTTATAGTAGACGATCAGTCTGTGGTAAGTGGTAAAACATTTCCTTGTTACAAATTTGAGTATGCTCTGAGCGTTGGGACCCATAAAATATTAAACGCTGTTTGCGATCTCAGAGTCAAAAGTCTGGCCAACAAACCTTCACACGCAATGTTGAGAAAATGAGGTCAATGTGACCATCATTGAAATCTTGAGGTCAGCGTTTTGCTATTTTGTGGTGGATGACTTTTTTGGTAAATTAATTTCTTGTCATTTACTTTGAATACTGTAGATTTTACCACAGATTATTAAATAGCATTAAATCTCTCTGATAGCATTTTCTCTCTGTTTTAGTAATTTAATGACACTTTCATCACATTTGTCATTATCTATGAGTTAGTTGCCCGTCATTTCTTGTCAGTATGACTAGTCTACTAGTATTTTTCTAGCAGACGTATGAGTGTACAAGCGGCCATTTTCAATCTTGCTTCCATTTTGTGTTTTGAACGGAACAGCAGCAGATCTGGGAGTAGTTTCCTTCTTTTTTCAGCCCGTTTTTAATGCCTTACAACTGATTTCCTTCCAAACTGTGTTTAATTTAGATCTTTCAGTCAATCAATGCAAAAGAATGAACAGTTTATTGATTCCTATCAGTTTCAACCTAGTATGTCGATTCCATTCCAAGCAAGTAAACTAGTCTTAAAATGTTCGCGTTACTCAACACAACTCTAAATTTGCGTGTTTGATTTACGCCACAGACATCATAAACCAGACTCGTGCGACCGTACGCTGGCGCTCTGGCACTAGTATCACTGGTAGAGGGAACATGCTGGCAGACGGTGGAGTCATGGAGGCATCCACTCCTCTTTTATGTATCTGCTGCGGCCAGGCCTCAGTTATTCTTGTGCATAATTGATGGAAAAGTTAGAATAGCAGAAGTAATGCGATGAGAGGGTGCAGCGAAGCGTCAAGGCGGACAGGCGCACTGCTGGCAGCCGGGAGTGGGATCGCGTGCGTGGGGCAGCAAACATTGCAGGGGATGAGAGGGCAGCTGGAGTAACAGGTCATCACAAAGAAGCAGGACAAAGTGTCAGCCGCTAGTCAATCAAGCACTTCCTATTCCGAAAGTGACCTTCTGGCTAAACAAGCACACGGAAGATACGTGCCGGTCAAACTGGGAGCTGTTCGCCCAGTTGGTGTGACCATAAACGTGACTTTTTTTTTGTTATAAATAGTGATGCACTGCTTGTTCATTTGATTTGTAATGCAATCAAAATTGCATTTTCAATATGCATATGGGTGTGTGCCATTGTTATGAATCCTTTGAACTCTCATGTGAATCAGTGAAACTGCAGGCGTGCTCTCGCTGCTCTCGCTGCTCCTGCGACATGTTGTGCGTCACACCTTGAGCAGTCAGTACAAAGAGGTGCTAATAGGTGAACAGCCCTACTTTGTCTAATAGACAATGAGCCGCTAACCAGTATCATCCTGTTTCAAAGCGGCCCCGCGACCATTCAGGGGAGTCTGCAGGAAATGAAGGTTTCTTCCCCTCAGGCTTTCTTTGAATCATCGTAAAGCACTAGTTAACTGAAACTAATCATTATTGGTCCTCCCAATTTGATCACTTGGACTGTAAGAACTGACGTAAAGCAAAACATTGAAACTGGGAAAGGTGCAAACTGGAAGTGTCACATTTTATTAGGCTGAATAATTAACATCACATTCCTGCTTCAGTATGTATTGCAGTATATCTCAGGAATAAGGATGTGGTCAGTGATCAAAAAAAGAAGCTGTTTTTTTTCTATGTCAGCTTTGCTGCCTTTTTTGGTTTGCCAACATTTTGAAGCATGAAGCAGGGGGAATAATCCCAAATGTGATTAAAAACATGAGTAAATGCACAGATAAATCTTTTCTTTTTAGGATTAGGATGGGAGCTTTTGTTGGTTTAGAGCTGTTGTGCTATTTATTATGAATTTGAATAGCTGCTTTTATGGTTACATATATAAAAAAATTACTGTAATTTACATGATACATATGAATACTTTTACATGATGCATATTTATGAATAGTTTCTTATTTGTATTTGTTAGCATTTAAATGTGATTTAAAAACACCTTGTTTTTTATATTTCATGTCTCTCTCTCTCTCTCTCTCTCGCCCTCTCTCTCTCTCTCTCTCTCTATATATATATATATATATATTTATGTTTTGTTTTAAAAGTTGCTTATAATTCTCCAATGTCTAAATATCCTAAATAATATACCTATATGTCTGTTTCCCAACAGAAATAGTTCAAAATTATTTTTCATGTTATACAATAAATAAAAAAATGTATGTTCCACCGCCATTCATCCAGTAAATTTATAACCGTGCATGCACAGGCTTCATTAGAATTAGACTTATCCAAAAAACGATAAATTTGTCAGGAGGAATTTTGTGCAACCACAAGACATGAACAGAAATACGATCCCATTGTAACTCAAAGGAAACCATCTGTCTTGGATATAAATATTATTGCGATGCCATAAAGGCTTCCGATGGAAACATAAGCACTAAATGTGCTCAGGAAACAAATAAACCATTTTAATGGCTGTACCTATACGGCCCTCTGGGCATTTCTGCTTCCCTGAAAAGACACAAAGAAAATCCTTCAAATCATCACCTTCTAATGTTCTCAAACCTGCACGCACTATAATTTGCAGCAATTTACTGTTTTGATAATTACAGGATTACGTTAATTACTCCTAGTAAATGCAATGTTATGAAAGATTTATATATTGATATATAATAAATATATTTTTAAACATGTAGATTTGATGTCATTTTTTGATAAAGGATTTACATGTCAAGTATTGTAACAAATTTAATGAAAGTGTGATCAAATGTATGATACCTTGATTCCAGGCTTTCATGAACAGATTAATATTGTATGATTAAAAAGGATTTTTCTACTTTTTAGTTTTTTAGAAATGAACAGAATTTTCTTTGCTAAAAATATGAATGTTTAAAGTCAGAAATATGTTGTTGTTTTGTTGGCCAGATGAGTATTTGATTTGGGAAAAAAAAGTCTCAGTATCTTGTGACTATTGGATGTGGGAGTTCAGTTGTTCAGGTCTAGACACGCAACACACATGGGATGTTCAAGTGCTACTGCTATTGCCAGCCACAGATTCTCCCAATATCATGTTTCTGAAAGCAAGGTTTTTTCAAAATTCCCATAAATATAATTCAGTTATTTTATATAAATTATATCATAACATATACACCAATTTATCTTTTGACATTTATAATTTCTAAATTTTTGAAACCAAAAAGGTTGTTTTTTAATATTTTACCATTTTTTGTCAATGTGTTTATTTTTAATTCTCAATCACGCTTTACAGCATGCTACTACGAGTATGTTATAATGTGGCTGTTTACTATTGAAAACTGGGGCATGGAACAAAGCAATCGAGGGGAGTGGTTACCAGAACCCACCAATTGAATCATCAGCATGGGCTCTGCAGATCTGGGGAAACCAATAAGGTTTTGATGGGTTGAGGATCTTCAGGCAGATTAGCGTAGTAGAGGCCTGAATGCAGAACATATTTATTCTTATTACCCTTAAGTTCACTTCAGGTTCAGGTGATTTGCATAGTAAGTTTACTTAAAGATCGATCACCCTTAAAAGCATGCCACTGTATTTCATAAGTGGAGAGAACGACCACAACAGTCGAATTTACAACGTTTAATAGTTGGGCTAGCGCTGGTCCCTGCCATCAGAGAGTGATTCGTAAGTTATGTTCTCATATTATCCTTCATATAATTCATACTCACTTCGGGACACCTAAAGTTTGCTCCGGTGTGAAAGTGAGAAGGTTAGTGGATGCACAGGCCCCCTTAGTCGCTCCCTTCTCCCCTCTCTTTCTCCGTCGCCAGTTGTCTGCCACGTCCACGGACTCTGTCTTAAAGGCTGATATCAGATACAGTGGGGATGAAATGGCTTACGCTGGGCTGTAGCCCGGGCTCAACTGAGTTCTCACCCCTTTTTATTGTCCGTCTTAACTCTGATGTCATTTCCATCCCCTCTGGCGACCCTGTCGAACTGATAATATCTTTTGTCGGCAAGTCCCTTGTAGGAATAATCCCGATATGCATACCAGCCTTTGAAAGCAAGGAATATGTGTTATATGGGTGTTAGGATACGAGTGCACAGCCACTCTCAATTTTAGCCTTCCCATTGGGGGAATGAATCCCTGTCTGCCTCTGTCTCATCCCTGATGTCTTATAATGACTTTGTGTTTTCTCTTTTCTGCGTTTGATTATTTTGCCTATCTCCCCACTCCCTGCCTGGGTGCGATATCGCACGGTGGCCATTGAATTCGCCGTATGGAGCCAGTACGGCGGAGCCTATTGAGCAAATCACTCAGTCCAGATGCTTTTCAGATGATTGTGTAGCGCCGTGCGATTTTAATGCGAATCTCCACTTTTGCCCAGACAGATGCGCTAATTTCATTTGGTGCGCGTGGGATGAAGACGTGCTGTTGAAGACAGAGCCCATTGCGGTCGTGCTTATCTGGACTGGCACGTCCTGCCACATTTGCACCCTTTTAATCTGACATCCTGGACGCTGGGTTTTTACCTTGTGGTGTGAAAGTTATTTAATGATGCTGAAATGTGATAATTTGTACAAAATGCCAGTTCATAATGTTATCACATCGCATTGAAGTAAAATGAAAACGTTGCGTTTGCAGTCTCATTTTTCACAGCCCCTTTGTTGTAGGCCAGAATTAGGTTTGTTGAAGCCGGTGTGGGAGTTCAGTGGGTTTAATTGTTTATGGTTTTCTCAGTGAGACAATGGAAATTGTGATCGTGAGGCCAAATAATATGGTTTATACTGACCTCAGGATATGTAGTTTGATGGCGAAGTCAGAAAGGTCACAACCGCATGGCTGCGGCTTCCCATCTCTCTCTTGACTTCAGTCCATTAGCACCTCCAGCCAATGGGGTTCCAGCCTGAGCTAATCACCACTCTGAGATGTTTATGATGCATTTAGGATGTTTTATCTCTCAAATAAAAGTGTTTGATAAGTGTTTGAAAAGACAGCCAAGGGTAATCGCTCAGGCCATTTCACAGACTCTCGTGCTTTAAGAAGTAAGTCCTGCTGTAAAGATCAAAGTCACCTCCAAGTTTTTTTCCGTTCTCAAACATCTGCTAAATTATGATTCGCAGAAGAAAAAAAGAGAAATTTGGATTAGTTCTGATTTGGTCCTCTGAATGTCCTCTGCAAATTTGCCAATTGCTCATTTGGTCCGATTGTAAAATGGTGTTTGTATTCGTTTTGCGAGTGTGTCTGTGTGTTTGTGTTCAGTCATTAAGGTCATTATTCAGCTCTGTTGGGTTGCAGCTACACTCAAATAACCCTTGATGGCACAGAGATTTGCTGTATCAAGGATAATTTTTTTTTTGTTTCAAGGATAAGTTTACTGTCTGGGACTCATTGAGGGCAACACAAAATGTATAACCACAGGACAATAAAATCTTTCAGCCAAAGTACCAGATTTACCACCATAAAATCAATATAATTTATCTATTCGCCTGTATCTAATTGCCTATATATATATATATATATATATATATATTTTTTTTTGTCTTAATGCCAATGTTGGTTACCACAGTTTACCTCAGTTTTAATGTAGTGGAAGTAACTGTAGTAAATATGGTATTTTGGCAAAACAAATAATTAAGGATGAATTTAAATTAAAATCTTTGGAATCAATCAGTTCAAATAAATTTGTATTCTCTGAAAGAAAACCAAATTTGAATAGGATAAAATGAATGTTTAGAAATGAATGGTGGCTTTTAATGACAAGAGTGTCTGTTAGGGTGGGGGAAAACCACCAGAATAATAGCTGGAAATGTTGTCCACACCAAGATTGATGGACATAAATCACATAAAGTTCAAGCCAACACCATGAGTCATTTTAATTCCAAATCAAATGTGTAATCACAGCAACAACCTCTGTGGTTTTCTGTGTTCAAAACAAATGAGTGGAAATGAACTGCAGCGCAAAGAGCGGGGCGAAGCTGAAGAAGGCTGTGTTCAACAGAAGGCTTCCCAGAATTCTCAAATTAGACCGATGATATAATTACACTGAGGAGCCCACTTTCTTTCAGGTGCTAATTGAATTGGTCTGTTTGACAAAAAAACTCCCATTCTAGCGGAGAGAAAGAGAAACTGCTTGGGCACATTCCTACATTAAGCCCAGGGGTGTTTTTACAGGGCGTGAGGAGAGTGTTTTCAGAGAAAATATGTGTAGCTCTGGTATCTGTGCTGGTATGTGAATCATATGTTGTACTCTCCCAGGGCCCGTCAGATGAGCAACCTGTGACCTGCCACAAACATTATGTATAAATAGGACTTAAGAAAACAAGATTTGATTAAAGACCGTGTGGTCTTGCGCTATTGATTTTCTCTGAGAAATGAGAAAGGATGCTACATTAGTAAATTGTAGTGAACATGTTAAACGTGGATATGTATTGGTGAGTGATGTACACTTATTGTGTTGATTATATTAGATCCCTTCATGTAGTTTGAAATACAGCCGTCAGTTTATTGAAAATGATCATTAGTTAATCACACGCAAATATATAAAAATAACTCCGTAATATAAAATAAAGATAATTCAAAAAGATAATTCAAAGCTTTTAGATGAAAAGTTTGAATAGGCTTATCAAAATCACACATGAAGTTGGTACTTCAAGCTTGAATTGCTCAAATACAAGAAAAAGTTTATTTGTGAAATTAGTCAAGGGGTAAATTTAAGTAACCTTATTAAATAATAAAAAAAAAAATTAATCACAGGAAATTAAAGTTTTTTTAATGGATGTTTTAAAAAGTCTTAGGTGAAAGGTTTTAGAAATTCCATCAAATATTAGTTTTAAATATTAATTATTATTTATTTATTTAAATTTTTTTGAAAGAAAGCTTCTTGACATGAAGATTTTTTATTTTTTTTGGTGCTGACATGGAATGAAAAAATCACATAAAATGAATATATAAAGTTAACAGCTTTTTTATACATAATCACAAGAAATGAAAGGCTTTATTCAGAAAGTTATTTAATGGATGTTTTAAAAAGTCTTAAGAAAATTTTTTTTGAATTTCTTTTAAACATTAGTTTGAAATGCCAAGTAACGTTTTATTTTTAAAGTACTATAAGAGCTTGTTTTAATGTTTGCCATTGTATTTTTAGCTGTTCTATTCTTGCCTTGAAGATTTTTTTGGAGCTAACATGGAATTTTAAAAAATTGCACAAAGTTAAAGTTTAAAGTTGACAGCCCAAGTTTCAACTGATCCAATTTACTTGAGAATTTGGTTTAACTTGCCTAGTTATAAAATTGCACTTACTGGCTGTTTGACGTACCAGAAGTTTGTAGCTAGCACAAAAGCTGCAACCTCTCTAGAGAGTTTTGGTTCAGTGGCTGAGACCATAATCGTGCCTGCCTTGTTTAGCTTCTAACTGAGGACTGTTTCTCACTAAATTCTGTTTGGTTGTGTCTGAGCGCCTTCATTTCCAATTGAAATAGATGGTCTGTGGAAGCAGATGAAAGAACTGTTGAACAAAATCTTTGTAAACGAGAAGCGACAAGTAGCGCGTTGGTCCACGTGGTGCGCAGAGCAAGGTGTCTAATTGTGTCTGACACCTCTCTCATTGGCACAAGTAGGAGGTTTCAGCACATCAGCAGGATCTAAGCGGGAGCCGAACTCTCATATGACTCGCAGAAGTCTATTGTTTGGTTTATGTTCTCGATAATGTCGTATGATACAAATTTGAGTTTGGATTGATGTCAGCACCTGGTAATTTAGGAGTTTTCTTCCATTAGTTGCATAAATAAATATCACAGTGTGCCGTTTGCATTGTCTGATGGGGACAAATAAACAAGAATGTGAGTCGGAGTGATTGGAATCTCAGGCCAGAATGGCGGCTCCGCCCTTGTGTGTGTGTGTGTGTGTGTGTGTCTTTTCCCGCTGAGCAAGCAGCGCAGGCTGTTTCTCACAGATGGAGGAAACTACACACCAAGAGTGTGACTATCAGCACAATCACAGGGACTTTTCCTCTCTTCATGGTGTGCTCCTTCTCACCCTAGCCAATGAGGGGGCCACCGTGAATCAAACGCCCCATGAAAGCTGAGTCGAAGGTTATCTGCTGGTGTAGACACGTGATAGTCGGCAGCCTCGCTTTTAAAGCTGCCTCTTTGAAATTCACAGTCAGAATCTTAAATCATGCGGTCCTATCTATTTGTTCAGTTTATCGACTGATCTAGAGTTTTGACTAACAAGGCAAAAGATTTCAAACTTTCAGTCTGTGTAAAACATGGCAGTTTTGGGCAAAATCAATTTGAATTTGAATTAAACTGGCCACGCTACACAGAAAGTTGAAATGGAATTTCATGGAATCTATCTATCTATCTATCTATCTATCTATCTATCTGTCTATCTGTCTATCTGTCTATCTGTCTATCTGTCTGTCTGTCTGTCTGTCTGTCTGTCTGTCTGTCTGTCTGTCTCTGTCGTTCTGTCTGTCTATCTATCGTTCTGTCGTTCTATCTATTCATTCTATCTGTTGTTCTTTCTTTCTGAAAGACCTATAAGCCTTCAAACTTCATGACTTCAGTCTTTTTTCAAACCTTTTAAACAAGTAAAGCAGCATTCAAACTTTGGTTTTCTAGTTAAAAATATCCATTATATGTATTTCTTTGAATTTGAATCAATATTAATTATTCTTGCTTCCTATAATTAAATACAAATTGCAGTTCTCTATCCTGCTGCAATTCAATTCTGAATGACGCAGAATTTAGCCCCAAGAGTATTTGTGCAGTCATGTGTACCTAACTAATTGTTTTTGCCTGAAAAGAGCATTACTCTTTGTACAGAAACTTTGGTATCTATCTATCTATCACATTGTATACTGTGCACTATTTATCTATCGCATATATACTGTGCGCATTGTACAGAAAATCACTGAGCGGCATGCAAGTACTTAGAGTGCACCCAGTGTGACCGTTTCGAGTTATACTTTTGACACTGTAATTTACCCACATCAGGCCTCTATCAACAAAATGATCCGTACTGACCCCATACAGGCCCTAAAACCCACAAAGAGCTGTCTAGCGCAGCACAGTCCACTCACCAAGACATTTATCTCTGATCAGAACCAGACCTAGACCATTGCAGCTATGACAAGAGAAGATATTACCTCCTTCCCTCAGCAGAATTTTCTGGGAATGAGAGCGGTTTACAGGCTCTGGTCTGCTGGACTCAAGCTGATTGAGCTATGCAGTCCAGGCTTCAGTTGTGGCTGCAGATTGTCTGCTGGATGTGCATATAACGGCAGTGATTAACACGGCCTGTCATCGTGCCATGACGTTGCATGGACAGAGAGCTTCTTTTATTGCGCTGTATTTTGCTGAGTGAATCAGCTTATAAAACTGTCTCTGCTAAAGAGCCCTGCTCTCAGATTTGTTTTCAGACTCTCTTTTATGTATGTTGCTCTCTTGGCCGCATATGTTTCAGTGTTGTCTATTTTACTCAATAGTCAAAGTCAAACACCCTGCTACTGAAAAATGATGAATGAAGGACAGGAGTAGAGGGTGACCAATCACAAGGAAATATTTATTGTTATCAGGGCTGTCAGCATTGTTAGGTTTAATGGTTTAATTTTTTAATGGTGTTAATGCAGTTATTCATTTTGACATTCACATGTAATTTGTGTTTTTATTTTTATTTTGAAGCAGATTGAAACAATCCAGGGCTGCAACTCTCATATGCATACACATGCAACAATACCACTGAATTTCTGATGATGAAAGATGGTAATATTTGGTCATTTAATTTTAATTAAAACCTAGATAGGATGCTTAACAAAGGTAAAGCTACTTGCGAATTTATATGGCGAAATTTTATTATAGAATTATTGTGAATTTGAGTTTCATGTTTGCATTTCATGCCTGATTCGATGGAGTTAAAAATATAGAATATAAATATAGAATTACAAGTAAAGTGCACAGCTGCACATATAAATATAGGTGTGTGTTTGTGTGTATGTGACCCTGGACCACAAAACCAGTCATAAGGGTCAATATTTTGAAATTGAGATTGATAAATCAATTTAGAATGATAGCGAATAATACTACAGCGAGAATAAAAGTTACGCCGCCTTTCTTTGCGAGAACATTTGGGCGGTGTTATGCAAATCTTCCCACATAGTGAGGTTGATATGTGGGGGCGTGTTAGAACGAACCATTTTAGGTAGGCGTGGTTGACTCCTAACTTTTATAAAGAACATCTCTTTGGATTTGAGACTTTAGTCTTTGCAACTTTACAGATCTTATTTATGCACCAAGAGCTTGTAACACTCCAAAGAGAAAGGAAAATATTGAAATTGCATCATATGACCCCTTTAAAGAAAATTATCTCAAACTTGATTTTTACCAGTATTTTGTCTGCAAAAAGTGAGATGTCACGCCAAGGCAAAAGGCAGTAGCTTCCACATTATATACAATATTTGGGTGCTGATCACCATTTACAGAATCATTATAGTAACATCTGTATAAAATCTAGAGATCATTGGCAAGGCTATAACATATAGTAATGTAATTTAAAATAAATTCTAACTGTAACAACCAGACAAAAAGTTAAATGTGAGTGGATACCGTTTTGCAACCAATTTATTTGCAATGTTCGCTAACATTAAAGGATGCAAGACATACTTAGCCTATTGTTTTTACATCGAACTGAATGAAATAGCTTAACCTATAAGAACGACTTGTGGATTGACGTAAACGCCAGCAGGAATAATGCTCAGAATGATTGTGAATTAAACATCTCCGATGACGTTCATTGCAATGTTTTTTATCGAGTTACAAGAAAAGGTAGGAAACGGATTTAATTGTGAACAGTAGCCTAACTGATTTTATGTGATACGCTGTCATGGCATTCGACTCCTCACATGTGCAGAAGTGGGCAGCCCTAGACTGAGAGCTGGCATCTGCATTATTAAAAAAAAAAACCTTTAAAGATTATTTATGATTAATTATTGTTGCCAAGTTATCTAGTTGTTGCATGTTTACAGTGCTTTGTTATATGGAGCAGTTTGTTAGGTCACGATCTGTCTAATTTGTTTGTCTAAAGAAGTTCCGACAGATGTATGAAAGTACACAAGTCACACCGTAATTTAAAAGCGCAGACTTTAATGTACAGTAAAACAAAGGCAGAATACCGTATAACTCCAGGCTGGCAGAGTAATATTGACGAACGACTAAACAAATGCAGAGCACCGTAATTTAATTTGAGCGTTCTAAAACAAAGTCAAAGAGCGGTAACTGATGATACTGTGTTCTGCCTTGGTTTCTCCTGGGCTTTTCTCCAAGATACTTATATACATGATAAAGGAGGTCATATATGTCCCAAAATGATCAATAACTAATTTCGACCAAAAATGAAGTTATGGTATGTTGTCTTTGCACGGCAGCACTGCTGTCACCATAGACGGGCGTGGTTTCAGCAACTAGCGCCTCAGCTTCACCCACGTCCCACCTTTTTGCCCATTTTCGATTATCCGAGAGTGACGTGCGGTGACGCGCTGCCAAGATGGCGGCGGTCAGCTCCGCCCACTTTAGGCTTCAAAAATGCTCTTCTGAACCCTACGAGTGACGTCACGGACACTACGTCCATGTTTTTTTACAGTCTATGGTATGGTAATACATAATAAATGTGTATTACCCAATCGTTTTGGTTTGACATTGAATATCTAATATTCAAATTCACAAAATTAAAGATTCGACTATCTGGTAAAGATATATTTTTGTTATATGAAAATTTGATTTTGGAGCAAAATTTGGTGATTAACTTAATAATTATATATGGAAAATACCATATTCACAAACAGAAATAGAATAATAATAAACCTAACATTATATTATTTAAAATTGAACTTAAGCATTATATTGAGGCCCTAAAAGATGCAAGAAATAAAAAAGCGAAATGGATGTACAGAATTTTTGAATCCTTTTCTTTTTGGAACTTTTTGTAAGTTTCTTCCCCTGTGTATATATATATATTTTTTCTTCTATTTTTTTTCTCTTTCTGCTTCCTTTGATGCTATTATGAATGTTATAGATAATAGTTGAATACATTGTGATCCTCTGTATATGTATGTTGTTATCGTTCTTGTTATGCAATAAAAATAAATTGAAAACACAGTCTATGGTATTTATACAATAACCTATTAATTATAACATTTAATCATAATGTATTTATTAAATGTTTGCTCAACACCTGGGTCAACAGCCAAATAGATTCTTTCTCATACCAGGCATTAATATTCAAACATTTTGAGTTGCGTGTCAAATAGTGGTGCATGACCTCATATGTAGAAATACTGTTCGTCAGCCTGTGGATCCTCTTAAATGCACAGTTTGTTTCAAACACACAGGGAATATTCTTAGACGCACAGTGGAAAAAGGAACTTCAGGGTGAGCATGAATCACAAAATAAGCATGATCACTGAACACATGTCTATCCGCAGACCTGTTGTCATGGTCACTGTAAACATGGTAACATATTTGTTGAACTGTGGCGAGGCACTGTTTTGACAGACTATTTCGTTAGGCCTTTCCATTCATTTTACTGATCCTGGCCGCTGACTTTAACCTTTAAAAGTTCCCCTTAAACATAACTCACCCGAATAAGCTTTACCACAAGCGGAGTGACATGCTAAATGGACGTCTCTGTGTTCATTGTGTGCGAGCATTCGATCCCAGATTTCCTGTGGGAATTACACAAACATTTTACAACAAAAAGGATAGAATTCCTCACGCTTTAAAAAAAAAGGGGTCGGCGTGCATGCAATTGTGGTCTCGCTGAGTATTGTGAGCCGGCCGGTTTCTTTCTTTACATTTCATGCTGAATGTAGTGAATCGCTTATTAAACCTTGAGGTGTCCACAACATGAAAGGCCTCATTGTGACACCAAAGAAATCCTTGTGACACCTAATCACAAAATAAAGAGAAGAAAAAACCCTGGCACCTCACACCAATCTCCCCGGGTTATCTTGAGCGAGCGTGACCTTTGTGACATTGATAGGATTTCACACACACACGCAGAAACGCGCCAATACTGACCTACGCAGACGCGCACACGCACTCACATCCACACAGACGCCTTTCATATGTCTGCGCGTCTGTGGTTTTATATGTGTGGGACTGAGCTCTTTGAAGCTGTGAGGATTATCAGGGCAGACGTCTCCGTGGTGATGTGCTCTCCTGGCCGTTTCTGGAAATAAAGCTCTGGAATGACCTCAGGATTGGGGCTCCACCAGAAAAAAAGCATTTTATATTATTTTATACAGCATGTAACCCACCGGAAAAAGCATCTATTTTGCGTTTGATGGCTACTGTGCTTAATAAAATTTGAAGGGGCATTAAATGTATTGCATGCCAGTTATTAATGTCTCGCTACTCTGCCATTGGCTGGAATCAGTCTGGATTTTTCCCAGCCTTTCAATCCAACTGACATTAGCCTCTAAAGCAAAGCCAAACATGTGCTTTCCCTTAACGCTGTCCTGATGATAACCTCCTGCGCCTTGCACTCAGACGGTCCTTTTTTATTCCACTGTAAAAAAAATAAACATTTCTTTCTCTTTTATACGTACAGATATGGCATGTCTGTGTGTGTGCGTGTATGGTCGGATGAATGAGCTGTGTCCGTCCTCGGCTTTAAATCTATCAGAACTGAAAGCGTTTAGAGGAAGTCTGCATAAGCTGGTCAAGGTAACTCAACCCTCACCTCATCATCGGCGCAGGTGGAGTTCGGTGCAGAACCCAGCCCTATCGGACCCCCATCTCACTCCCACACAGAAATAAGGGCCATCTATCTCTCCTTCAGAGCCAGCGAAATGGCTCGTGGCTTGCTGAGTGATCGCGGTAATGTGTTTTCTTGATATTTAAGGAATTAAAGGGATAGCTCATCCAAAAATTATGTCGTAAATATGTCATTTACTCACCCCCATTTAGTTCCAAACCTGAATGGTTTTCTTCTGCGGGACACAAAAGAAGATTCTGAAGATATTTTTTTTTTTTTTTTTTTACTGTTTTTGTTCATACAATCTTGAATAAAGGTTCCAAAAGGGGGTTTTCACAACCAAAGAAGAACCTTTATCAGTGAAAAGTTTTTAAAAGAATTCATTTTATTAATTCCTTTTTCTACTATAAAGAACCTTTTGTGGAATGTTAAAGGTTCTTAATGGAACCATAGATGTCAATGAAGAATGAAAGTAAATGGGGTCCAAAACAACATTGGCCCTTTTATTTTCATTGTTAGGACAAAAAAAACAACATTGAGACAAGTTTTGAAATACCTTCTTTCATGATTCACAGAAGAAAGTCATACAGGTTTGGAAGAACCTGAGGGCGAGTGTATGATGTCAGAATTTAGATTTTTGCAAGATCTATCCCTGTAACCTCTGCAATATTCTTTAAAAAGTGAGTTCAGCTGTTTTTAAACCATCTTGTACACCTGTGGGTACTGAAACCCTGCGGATGGCAGCCATACCGTATAATCCGAAACACCTGCATGGGTTTGTGTTGAAGTAAAACATGTGGGTTATCACAATCACCTGCCTTGCTGGCAAAGCAAGCACTGTTTTTATGCGACAGGGGGATTCTATATGGATCAGTAGTTCAGTAGTTTCGAATTGAACCTGATGCAGTGTCATACCGAGCCCTTCTGGCTCTCATTATCGCTTGAGAAGTGATGTCACAGGAAACCGGGCTGTCTGACACTTTGACCTTTCCTCTATTGAAATCTACCGGGTCTCAAATGTCACTCATCATTACATGACAATTGAGAGTCCCATCCTCCAGCGCTGGCGGTGTGAATGTCAGACACACCGTCTTTTCACTCGTGATTCTGTTGAGGGAAGAAAGACGGAGCCTCGATTTAAAAAAAAAAAAAAAAAAAAAAAAAAGAAAGGATCAGGTACATAGTTGTGGTTCAGACTACTTATTCTTCTCTTGATCCTTTTGAACAGACAGTTGTTCTCATGCCAGCCTTGTGGGTAGATAATTAGTATGTACAACACATCACTAGTTCCTTAAAGAAATTCCTGGACTCTTTTTAGTTTTATTTTGCGCTATTGTCCGCAGTGTGAGAACTTTGGGTATCGCAGGCATTATCAGTATTCCTGTCCATTTATGTCTCTTGGTCTTATTTACATGCTGTATCAGCTTCTGAAAGCCCTCTTGAGTTCTAATTTACAGCTTGATGGCATCAGGATCAGATGGCTGAGGCCTTTGCCAGCATTGCCTTAGGTGAGGGGCGGAGCCTGGCACTGTTTGCTCAACCCTCCTCAGCCTGATGCACAGAAACTGGATGAACCAGGACGCTCGCTGGCTCTCTGAGTCATGTGGTGTCATTTAAGTTCCAGCAAAGGCCTGCAGGAGCCTTGCCGTGATAGGATCAGCACCGTGGCTTTGTGTTTTGTTTGTGCCGGAGTGTGTGTCTGTCTGTGCTTCCACTCTCATTTTGCAACTCAAACGTCCATAATAATCCCATAAAGATGATTTAAATGCATTGTGCAACTTAACTAACCTCTGTGATGCCCCATGTACTTTTGATGAAAGAGCTGTGTGTATGGTTATCTGCTCATAACGGTGGAGGAATATGACTCTTTTTTTTTATGCTTCCCCCTCCTATTATCACCAAGCACCTGGATCAGATGCTTCCTTATTATCTTAGATCTGTGTAATACTCACAAATAAAGCCGTATATCACAGAGATGTGCTTAAAAAACCTTGAATATTGCCAGCGAATTTCGCCAGCGTTGAGACTTTTCAGACTTTTCATTTCAGAAATCTGGGCAGAATGAGGGCAAATAAGGACGGAGGATGTTCTACACACTGAGGAGAAAAAAGGGAGGTTTTTTTTTTTTTTTTACGTTGAGTTTTTACAAACGTTTTGATTTCCTCACTAAAGCACATCGGTGTGGGTGCAGATTCTTCAGTGTGTGATTTATTAGTGCTGTAGATCTCTCTTGCAATAGAAAATTGCCTTTGAGCTACTTGTCCAACAGCACTTTAACTCGTAACACCTCTTTGCCATGCACGCGTGACTACATTATTCTCTCCTCCACCACCTTAGTCTGCATATTTGAAGGGCTTATCATGGAAAACTGCACTTTGTGGGACAATATGAATCCCTAAAACAACCTATTTGGTCATCAGCAGAATATGTGAATGTTACAGAGTGGAAGCAGAGAGAAGAATGGTGTTGAATGCTTTTGCCTGCAAAATGAAATTATAATAAATGCTATATAAGAAATTCTATTATAAATATTATAAATATTACAATTTGCCAAAATATCCAATATTGGAATATTACATTTCTTATACTTGTAATATGTATATATATATTATAGAGGCTTTTGCATCTGAACTCTTCATATGTATATTTATGTATATACATATGTATATGTATACGTGTATATACGTGCGTATATGTGTGTGTGTGTGTGTGTGTGTATATATATATATATATATATATATATAAAACAAGTATATGTAATGTATGTGTATGTATATGTATATATAGAGAGAGAGAAAGAGAGAGAAATTTCTTCATAAAATACTATAGTATAAGATATAGGATATGTTTTGAAGAACTGAGAATTTTTGTAATATTTATAATATTTAATAGAACAGTAATACATAATAATATTTGTTAAAATGGCGTTAAGTTGTCTAAATGCAAAGTGTAATTCTCCCAAAATTCATATATATATATATATATATATATATATATATATATATATATATATATATATATAATATA
>NW_015505293.1:1047911-1071587 GCF_001515645.1 Sinocyclocheilus grahami
TTCTCCCAAAATACATATATATATATATATATATATATATATATATATATATATATATATATATATATCATATGAATTTTATGAATAGAGCAAAAAGGTTGAAAGGAAAAAAAATGGATTGGAATGGTGTTGGTGTAGAGTGATTACAGAATACACTCATTCATTCTGGTCATCAGAAGATCATGGCATCCCTCAGCAGTGACATCCTGTTAGCATTTAGCATTTAATCATCAAGTGTCCAGAAACAATTCAGGAGAGACTCTAAAAGTCCACCATCCTTTGTCTGCGGACTGGCTTGTTATCTTTGTCATAGACAGAACATTTACGATTCAGATTTATTAGTCTTGACCCCATGGATTATTACATAGGACTGTGCAATGTCAGTATGGTGTGATGAGTGAAAAGAGGCCCCTGATCAATACTGCTCAAGTGCTCTCCATTTAGGTAATGGACACAGAGTCATAACTATCCACTCTGGATGAAGTGCCATAGGGTCACAGGGTGATCCTTTGTGTGAGACAGGAAAGGGATTTTCACCCACGCATTGAGGTAGAGCGAGAAGTTGGTTCCTGCGTGAATTCCCGGCTCCCTACAGTTTGGTGCTCCGACTGTAATGGGCCGTTGAAGTTACAAGAGCATACAGAGCAGTGTCGTTAATTTGTGGTTCAGTGTTTTATAGGGTATTTTCTGTTATGCCCTTTTATTTGTATTTTTTTAAGCAAATGACTGATATACAGACACCCACGTTGTTATATCAATAGAATTCATAAATGAGCTTGCTGTATAATTTCAGTGAAACAGCAGAGCTATTTAACAGCTGCATT
The DNA here is from genome assembly GCF_001515645.1 of Sinocyclocheilus grahami. Lineage (NCBI taxonomy): Eukaryota > Metazoa > Chordata > Actinopteri > Cypriniformes > Cyprinidae > Sinocyclocheilus > Sinocyclocheilus grahami. The sequence goes on from NW_015505293.1 coordinate 1,048,736, forward strand.
TCCCCATGCTAGAAATTAAAATGGAAATCGAATGCAAAAGCATAACCTGTTAAACTAACTATTTGCCTTTCTTTTTCTCTTTGTCTCTCTATGTTTCTCTGTTTCGGATGACTTGTGGAATTCCCTGCTTAGGTAAGAGAAAGCACATTCTTTCATGCCCAATATACTCTGTTGTTATATATAATTGCTTAAAGAATATTCACCCTAGAAGCACAAGGATAAAAGCTTGTGTATATTTTGTATGTATCGTGTCAGACTGCAAACAATTTTTTTAAACAATTTTCAATAAGGTTTTTCATGTAAACATTAATGCAATAGCTACGTTCACAACAAACAATGTTTTTACAACATTTATTAGTCTTGGAAAATATTATTTTCTACATATCTACATAAAAATGTCAACATAGATTAATGCATTAGGAACCAACAATTAACAAAAATGCTGAAGTATAAAAAAATATATATATTTATATATTTTTAATATGTATTATAAAAAATATATAGTATTATATTATAAAGTAAAATCAACCAAATTTAATAAATACTGAGTACTGCTAATACTTTAATATCGTGTTAACTCACAACGCATTAATGCCACTATTGTAACATGTTAGCAAAAATTATTTTCTTAATCTTCTTAATAATTTTGCCTTGTTGTCCAGTTAAAAATATCTAAACATTTTTAAAACAAGATTAGTTTAGAATCTCAAAAAAAAAAAATGCAACTTGAATTATTTTTCAACCAATTGTCTGATTTTTTTTGAAGCATACATTTAAAATTTGGTGAGGTTTTATGCTTAAAACAAGTAAAGTTTTTTGAAAACAAGTCTTAATACCTTACACAACTATGCTGAATTCATAAATTCATCTTGTTTGAAGAACGTTTAGACATTTTTACTGGACCGCGACAATAATATTCAGATTTCGAATTTGATTATTAGCAATGCATCACCATTTATGCCTTGTCACTCATAATGGATTAGCCCATCTTGTCCCTCGCAGGTAGAAGTTCTCCTGTTTAGTAAAACACGTTTGCCGTTAGACGACATCTGCGGCATGTTAACTCCGTTCAGTAAAAACACGTGCAAGCCCTGTAATAAGTAAGCAGCCCATGGCCGCACGCTAACAAGCCCAAGCCCAACAACAGGCATTAGCCATGCCACGCTCTCTCTGAAAGAATGCCGTGTGTCTGGAATGCCAACCGGCCACAGAGACGCAGAAAGCAGATGTGCGCCTGCCGGAGGCTCATCTGGCTCCCCTCTCTGAACCTGCGTGATGTGGGAGTTATTGATGGGTAGCCACCGTGCGCCGGCAAGCGGTGCGGTCATTAGCGAGGTACTAGTGAGAAAGGAAGAGAGAGAGAAACAGTGGGAGGGTAAATGTGGGAGTGTGTGGGAGAAAAAAAACAAGTCTTTCAGGACTCATTCATCAAATAGGTCCACTGAACTCCCCTCTGGACATGATTTTTAGACAGACTGAGAGAGAGTGTGTGAATAAGAATCATGGATACATGGCATACAGTCTCTGTCCATCAGTCCTCACCTCTCAGGAGATAACAGATAGCACTGAAAGTGGGTCTGTGCCTTGTGTCAATAGTCAGCTGTTTTGTTACAGGATTATAGAGGTTGAAGAAAGAAGCGCATATACCATCCTTTGGGATTGATGCTCCATCTGTCAGAAACCAAAGGTCTGGCGTGTCTTTTATAAAAAGCGCCCATTTAACGCCGCTGTCTGAAGTTGTTTTCTGTTTGTGCTTGTTTGTTTCATGCGAAATTGATTCATTCAATATATTTTTATAGCTCTGCGGAATTCATTATAAAAATTCAGTCCTCTCCCTTTGAAAGCACATCATTGTTTTATTTGGGTTTGTGTCTTGTAGAAGTTGGAGCTTATTTGCTATTTTGTGGTTTGTGAATTCATCTGCTCTGCTATTTTACCCTCTGTGCTCTCTTTAATAGATCTTTTTTCTCTCATATTTAAATATCAGGTAACTTTTACTTAAATTGAGCTGCAGAATTTAAAGATGGATCCCTAAGGACCAGCATTAGAGCAACTGTTGGGCCAGCTGCCCTCCCTCTGTCCCGTGGAGGGCCACGAAGAGTTCTTATCCGCTTAGGTCAGGGTTGGAGGTGTGGAGAGATGAGACTGAGCCAAACCATAATCAGGGTTCATCGGTGCCTTCTGCAGTCCCACCAGCCCGAGGTGTCCATCTGAAGAGACAAACAGTCAACGCGGAGGGTCCTCTCCTGGGCCACAGATTAAATTCCCACATTCCAAAGATAAACGCAGGGGTCAGTCCTCAACGTTGCGGAAGCGGCAACACATTTGCAGGTCCACAAACAAGGGTGTGCTAGCCAAAATGCAGATATGCGTATCTCCTTTTCATGTGTCATTGACAATATCTGTTTGTGTTCACCTGTCATGGAAGACTTGAAGTCTTCTCTAGGAGGAGTGGGTGTTTGGGGCCCTAGCTGCAATTTTTGCAAAATTACACAGTTGATATTGAATGGAATAGTTTATTTTAATAAAAAATCCAGTTTTCATGTTGTTTCAAATGTAGTTTTGAAAAATTATATGTTATACAAAATGTCCAAGCTCTTCTTTTCCGTGTAATGAGACAGAATCTGGTTTACACTCCAGCACAGTAGGTGGCAGTATTGCACCTTGATGTTGGTTGGCACTAGGAAGACAATGACGCAGTGTGTGTAGCCGTTTTATCAAAAAAATGTAGATCGGGGTGCTTGGTTCAGTTCATCAGTTGTTGATTGGATGGAGACAGGTTTTAGTGCAAGTTTGCAGTTAATTATAAGGTGATGGGTCCGGTATATGTCAACAGAGAGAAGTCTGTAATTTCATCAGAAAATTGAGGTTTGACAGTTTTATTAAAAATTGCAATGAGGTCAGCGCCGATAGCCTTGCGGGCAGCTCGTCGGCAGGATGCGCTGTTGCGCTACGGATGTCCCGAGTTCAAATCCCGGCTCAAGGACCTTTCCCGATCCCGCCCCCCTCTTTCTCCCACTTTGCTTCCTTTCTCATCTACATTGTCCTATAACAATAAAGGCAAAAAACACCAAAAATGTATTGCAAAAAGATCAATAACATTTATTTAGAAAATAGATAGGGTGAATTTTAGTTTCAGGCTGACTTTACGTCACTCTTGACTGAAAAATTTCCCCTCCAATATAGTTTTTGTGCTTGGGTTTGGTTCGAACAATCAAACATGGTACATCACAGGACATTATGCTAAACATCTCCTGTGGTATTACAGTAAAAACCCACACAGGTTTGGAACGACATGAAGTAATTTTCATTTTTCACAAACTGTTGATCTGATTTTCACAGTATGCCACCACGAAACTGCCTGTGCATCATTCATGCAGATAAATGAATGCTATTGTGCTTATCCATTCTTTTGACCTCTCGCACCCTCGCATACCTTCATTCATCTTAAAACGTCCATTCAAGGTCACTCCTAGAGTTTAATTTACGGGAAATTCTGAGCCGTGCATCTTTCAGCACCAGCGTCATTGGCACACTTTGCTTCCTCGTTTTCTGTTTTTTGCCTGCAGCGACGTGGCATCAGATCAGTTGGTGTAGGAAACCTTCACACCTGGAACAGTGCTGTATTGTTCTGCCACACCTGCGAGCAAAAAGAGGCTTCCTCTTCTCTGTCTGGAATCTGGTCCCATGAGGCCAACAGCGTAGGCCATTGATAAAACGCCCACTTTCTAGCTCTATAAACTCTCGGCTCACACTAGTTGAGCTCATCCCTCTGGCCTGGTCTGACAACTCAGGCTCGGTTAAGACTTTTCCATGGCATCGATTCCTGTTAACTTATGAGCGTATGTGTGGAACACAGCTTATTAGGCGTGAATGGAGGCAGGGACGTTCTGGGGAATGTGTTTGTGTTTGGAAAGCTGCCTGACACTCATTTGTGAGGCAGTGAAATACATTGGCAGCCTAGAGGTGCCTGAGCCGACTTCCCGGTCTCGTATTTCAAATCCTCTTAGATGAGGAAGATGATAGTGCTGTGAAATGGAGATGATTATGTTTACTCTAAACAATGCCTAACAACATGCACCGGGATTTCCTTTAAAGCTAGGAGACTATGGCATTCTCTCCTATTTTAATGCGGTTTGGAGCACCACGTGGTGTTTTCGCCCATTTTTACCTGCTGGTACGTTGTTTTTGGTTGACTTTACAGTGTAAACAGTTCTTTAAGCCTTTAAATCTCCACAGAGAAAGAGCCATTTATCTCTACCTGTTGAGTGACAAGTATAGACTCAGAAAAAAGAGTGTACTAAAAAGAGTATAAGCTCTTTTTATGCGTGCTAGGGTGTTTCTTTCAGGCTGCTGTCATTTTGAACATATGTTGGCATTTCCAAGCCCTTCATAGAACTGGAATTCACTAAACCTCTTTTCATTCCATCTGTGTACATTCAGATTTGAGGAAAATAGCTAAACATGTGGCGTTTGTCCTCAGTAAGAGGTGTGTTTGTCTCCTGGTTGACATGTTTGGTCGAAATGGTGTTAAATGGCTCAGCAGGAGTGACTGCAATAAGACCTGGCAACCCACATATAAGCCTCCACACAGCACACCGATGCTCATTAGGCACTGACAGCATCTTCAGAAGACATGAAGAGAAAGCGAGTGAGAGACTTGGCAGTACGGACTCTGTATGGGGTCTGGTCACTGGCATATGTAACTGGATCCCTCGGCATGGGAATTTACTGTAGCTTGAAAATAAAAATAAGAGTAGAGCTTTTTACGTGCCTTACATCTGTTTGGCATTTAAAAACTTGAGACTTAAGACTAAGTTTCCCCCAAAATGCACTTTAGGAATAAATAAAACATTCAGGTTTTACAGCTGTGCCGTCTTCTTGTTGCCAAGCTTTATTTTGAATGGCCTGAAGGTCCAAAACCTGAGCAGGAAGTCTTAAATTCAGAGATGTGGAGGAGGAGGAGGAGGAGGAGGAGGAGGAGGAGTTTGTGCAGCCAGATGGTGCTAAATACTGATTAAACCCTGGATCTTTGAACCTCGTAGATCTCTCCAATTAGCCATTGTGTGGAGGACAGAGTGAAGTGGAGAGGGCCAGGAGAGGCCCCCTGTGAGTCCTTAAGCCCAGCTTTGTCACCTGACACTTCCCCCGTGCTAACAGGCCTGCAAGAGTCTCTTCAGAAGACTTTAAAACATTCGAGTGGGTGAATTTCAGTGTGACAAGTGTAGAGGGACAAGAGCCAGCAGGCACAGAGGAATGCTGGGACTCTGCGCTCAATGCAGGAGGAACAGCACGAGTGTGCGAATGCGTGTGTCTTTGTGCGCTTTCCCCCGTGTGGGTGAGAAAGCTCAATGAATGTTAGGATATCGCTCTTCGGTTGCTAGATCTTAGGTTCTTACTGCAGATTTTTAAATGTTTTCCAGTGTTCCACATTAGATCTAGAGAAATTTCAGTCATTCTATGAAATGGGTGCCTTTTTTAGTTTGATAAGATGATTTTTTTAAATAATGATTTTTAACATTCTAGCAAATAATGTGTTTAAATATATTAAATACTATTAAATATAAAAATAAAGCATTAAAATATGTAATATTAAATATACACTGTTTAACACTATTTAAATAAGACATTTAAGATCTATCTATCTATCTATCTTATTAGATATATATAGATAATTATAGATAGTTATTTTAGTAGTATATCACTGTTAATTTATTGTTTTATATTTATTATTAAGTTTTATTTATTGTATATTTATTCATAAGTATTTTTATATATATATTTAGTAATATATGCTGGGGAAAGTGCTTTATATAAATAGTTCATATTATAATTTTATTTATAGGTATTTCTATAAATATCCACTTTTCAACTGTCAGTTGCTCACTATATATATATATATATATATATATATATAGCTAGATAGATGAGGGACACAGATGTCACTGGTTCTGTTGAGTCCCCCTTATTTTCCCATGCTTTATGTCCCTCTTTGACCTCTCCTTTTTCTTTTTATAAATCCTGGCGTCTGTCCTCCATCTGAAGGTGTAGTATAGTGTCAAATCTCTTGTTAATGCTGACCTGCTTTCAATTAGTTTGGAGAGAAAAGAGGATTAGCTCTGTTTTACCTGCTGCAGGAAAAAAACACATCATTGGTCTGCCTGTGACAGCACTGCTTAAGATCTTTCACTGAGTCCATCAATACTGCGCAGGGCAGCTTGCCAAGACCTGTTTCTCAAATAAGCCCTGTACCACTCGCTCAGAATGCAACCCATACCTGCCTTTGTGCGTACCATGCTCCAAGTCAAACACACACACACACACACATACAGGTAAATCCCACTTACCACCCATCTGTAAACTTCACCCTCCCTTCAATATGCTGACTGTGAGTGATCGCTTCTCCTTCTGGGGCAGAAAGTAATTCCTCTGAAGGGTAAATAAACTGGGAGAGCCTTTGTCTAGTTAACTCAAGGTCTGCAGAAATTGCCCAACAGTCTGCTCTCTATACCTGTTGAAAGAAAAATTCACCCTTGATTTAGTAGAAAGCTAACGCCTGCGGAACAAACAAGAATGTTTCCATTATAACACCTTAAGGACCATGCGCATAATGTTGTTCAAAAGGCTTTAGTGCGCTAGCTTAAAACCTAAAAACCAACATATCACACCAGTGAAATTGCTGTCCGAGTCATTCTACAACTAAACAAGGATGTGCGTGTTGAGCTCCTGTGTTGATAGACACTCGGCGAACAGCCTGTTGAGAACCTCTGTATGCGTGTTAAGTGCGCACTAAAAAAACTCAGTAATGTCTGTTGACTGACGCCTGTTCGCACCGTTTTTATACTCCCAACAGTCCTCTGGATGCTGCGGTTTGCAGAGCGAGGCCAAGTTGCTATCTCTCCAAACATCACTAAATAGCTCGTGCTGACATTGAACCAACACAAAAGCCGATGCCAATGCTTTTCTTCGAAACACATAAACAGCTCCCCCACAGCATATGATCGTGCTCGCACATTGTTAATAATAGAGCAATTGTAAAACCTGTTTTATTCATTGTAGCACAATATGTCTTTATTATGTATGGTTAAGGGGGCCTTGTGTACAGGCAAAAGCTGTAATACAGTCATCTGTCTGTTTCCATGTGGGGATGAACATGCCTGTCATTCACAGAGGTTGTGTATTAATACACTGCTTTGTCACCTCCTCTCCTGTCCTCACTCTGTGGCCAAGGCCACTCCATCAATCTGTTAAAGTGACAACAATGGAGGCCTTAGCTGTCTAACAATAGCAAGGTAACTACCACATACCATGGACATGTACATGAGACCACAGATTAAATCCTGCGCTGTGCTGTGATGCTAATCACTTTAGCAGGCCCAGACAGGCCACTAAAGACACAAATATGGATTCTGATATTGACAGAGGACATTAGTCAGGGTTGACGCCATATTTAATTTGATGGGAATGCAAACAAGGCTGTGAGCTATAGTCGCTTGTCTTAATTTACATACTTTTACATACTTATTTTTATCCCCAAAAGGTTCATATATATATATATATATATATATATATATATACGCATTTTGACTTTGTACATTCTACTACAACCAAAATAAGTGATTAAATATTATCTGGAAGATATTTGCTTTGTATTAAGCTTAAGATTAGTACCATTATTATTTTATTGTATTATGTGTGTTAATTTTTCTGCCCTTAGAGTATGTTTTCATTTACTTTTTAAAATATTTAATTTAATTAATTTTCATTTTTATTTTATTAATCTTTTAATTTTTAAATTCCCTTGAAAAAAATGTCAATTTTATTATTTTATTTTCATTTTATTTACAATTTAATTATATTTGATGTATTATATTATATTATATTGAATTTTTAATTTTATATTATTGTGTTTTATATGATATTATATTAATTAATTTAATTATATTTATTTTTACATTTTATATTATTGTGTTTTTATATTATAGTAGTAGTAGAAATACTTTTTATTTATCCCCTTGGGGAAATTTTGTTTCAGTGGGTTTTAACATGCATTTCACAAACAATAGAAAAACAATTCAGCATATCAGCAAAAACACAAAATATTATATTATATTATGTTATGTTATATTAACACCAATGTACGATCTATCAAACAGGCTGTATTTCCATTATTCATAGCTCCATTTCCATTAAATTGGAGATTCCATCTGCCCTGAGTTATGTTCAATTTGACCTCAAAATTAACATTCAGAAGGCCAATGAACCTCTACATACGTTCAGAGAATTTAGCATGACAATGTCACCGTTGCCAAATATGACTTGAATTTGTTCAACAAAATATATATCTCTGCCATGGATTGGTTACCATTGCATGGCAGCCTCTAATTCATAACTTCAAAGAGAACCGCAGCATTCCATATTCCATCATATTCCACTTCATAATCCAGGATGTTATGTTATGATGTCAATCACACAACCACAGCCCATAATAAATATTTTCCTCCCGAGGACTTGTTGAACTTGGAGCCCTTGGCTCTTGAATGCAGATAGCAGAGGAAGCATCAGGAATGAAAGGAAAGTGTTCCCTCCACTAAAAACATAAGATCAGTCAGACACGGAACGTCTTGCCGCAGAGCAATATATACTCAACTCACTGTTTATTAGCTCGATCGTGGAGATAAGAAACATCTGTATGACGGTTCCGTCCCTTCATCTTCGGTTGAGACAGAGGCAGGAACACCCCGCTCTGATTTATGGAAAGTTTATTTTTTTGCTTGAATCACCTGTCATCAGAAGGGAGATTATAAATCCTGCTGAATATATGGACTGGGGCTGCCCATACCCAGACTGCCTCAGTGGAGGGAAAATTAACTTTCCAGAAGGGTCCCTTCACAGAATGCTATTTGGCGATGCTGTCCGTACAACACAATATGTGGTGCATCAGTGAGCTAATCCTTCTCGGTCTGTATGAGGCGAACTCAAATTAGGTCTGGAGGTGTTTCTCGTCCAAAGCAATGAGAGCAGCATATCTAGTCAATACCATTGGTGCGACATATGGTACATGCATACGACCCCCCCCCTCTTTTTGAAGTCATGTGTAAGATTGTAAAACATTCTCCTGAATTATCATGGCTGCATGGCGGTTCTACTCCTCTCTGTGTATGTGTGTGTGGCTGTTTGTTGAATCTCGACCCTGCAGGGTGTTTTGGCTGATGGAGGAGGCTCTGACAGGGCCGCTGAGGGTTCTGATGAACTGGGCTGGATGGGGGAGATTGAGAGCACCAGGTGTGGGGGGCCTGAGCATGGCATGCTTGGCACTCTGAGGGGACTCTATGTTTAGATGTTACATTATGTTACATGTGCTGTTTTTTCTGGCGCTGCTGCGTTTGTTGAAGGTAAAAGCGCTTCCATGCCAGCCTCTAGGCCACCCTCATGCTCTCTCCCTCCAAACCTAATATAAAAACAGCATAGTTGGTCAGTGTATGTTGTGTTTTAGATGCTGGTGGTCCTCATCATGGGATGGTGATGTGCTTCTGTCTCCACCAGGCTGCTTACCCAGCTTCCTTGGTCAACCAGTTTAAAATAATAATAATATAAATTTTATAGGAAAATGTTATGTGTACATATTCTATATAAAATTTGTTAAACACTTTATTTTAAGGACCAATTCTCACTATCAAGTAGTTGTTTATTAGCATGCATATTACTAACATATTGGCTGTTTATTGGTACTCAAAAAACATATTAATGCCTTATTCTGCCTGACCATATTTTAGATCTTCTATTCCTACCCCATACTTAAACTTAACTACCTTACTATCTATTAATAAGCAGCGAATTAGTAGTTTATTGAAGCAAAAGTGATAGTTAATAGTTAGTCTCTAAGGAGAATTGGACCTTAAAATAAAGTGTGACCAAAAATTTTTACATTTTAAACGAGATTGTTTTTGTAATTTAAAATATAATTATAATTTTAAAATATATGTAATATTTGATCATATAAAATTTTTAATCTATATTTTCATTAGGCTATGTAAGTGTATATGTATATAGACTACTGTTAAAAAGTTTTTTACAATTATTTTTTTAAAGAATTTGGTACGTTTATTCAGCAAGGATACATTAAAGTCACAAGTAAAGACATTTATAATGGTACAAAAAGGGTTTTTATTTCAAATAATGCTATTTTTTCAAACTTTCGATTCATCAAAGATTCATAAAAAAATGGATCACGAAAATATTTGCTACAAAAATATTGCACAGCACAACAGTTTTCAACAATAATAATAGGAAATGTTTCTTGTGCACCAAATTAACATATTAGAATGATTGGCATAACAGCTGCTGAAAATTCAGCTTTGCCATCACAGGATAATATTAATTTATTCATTTATATATTTTGTTGTTTACTTTTGTTTTATAAATTGATGCCGGGTGAATCAGAAACTTAGCCTAATTATACAATGCTTCCTTTCCAGGGAAGCCAGACAGTCGCCATACCTTCTTCACCCACTCTTTTCTCTCATCCCGTATGGTCTCACAGCGCAGTGCCACCCTGATGATACATGAAAGTCTAACTTTGTGGAAAAACACCCTTAGTAATACTCCCACACAGGACTTTAATAGGACATAAACAAAATGTGTTGTGCTCTGGACTATTTTAAGTCACCCATAAATCAGTGGGAGAGCACTGTGGACAATTAGCAAGGGCTGCTGATTGAAGCCAGACTTTGTGGCTTGCTAACTGCTGCTCCTCTACTTTTAATTGATTCAATGTTGTCTTGATTGGGTGCAGAGCGGCTTTGCCCAAGGCACTGTAAAACGACCCGGGTGCGCAATGGCCCCTCTGGGAGAGGTCAGATCTCCAGCCTGCTGTGGGAGGCAGGTTCATGTTTGCTTAGATGTCCGTAGTCTGACTCTTACCCTTTCCTCTCTCTCGCTTGTGCTGCTGAGCTGTTGCTTGTTTGTTTTTCCTCAACAAATAATTTGTTCTTCTTCATGTTATACACTCACTAGATGAATGACCCCAGGGTCAGCGCCGTCATTCTATTCGTTCTCTTTTGAATATGGAGGCCTTCATTAATAATGGGCGAACCATGACCTCTGACTCTAGTCCTGACCTCACGTGGTCTCACTGTTGCATTAAAGCCAATTTGGTGCCAAGCACTCATGTCAATCTAGTTATTTGAGATCTGTAAAGCATCTACTCAATATTCAGTTGCAGCAGTAAAGAGGATCCACTCAGGATAATGAGGTTTTCAATCTAAACAAGTATGTTATTTATAAGTAGTACGTCTGCTTGCACTCGTCCGTGAAGTTCAGAAGGCCGCAGGGTGTCCCATTTGCAACCTTTCGCCGTTAATACAGACTTTTCTAGGGATGGGTAAAAATATTGATTTTCTCAATCTCAATACTGATTCTTAAAGGCACAGTTCACCTGAAAACAAAAATTCTGTGATCATTTACTCACCCTCATGTCTTTCCAAACCTGAATGGCTTTTTTCTGTAGAACAGATTGAACAGATAATACTTTTCTGTTCTGTAGAAGGTTTCGAATTACATGAGGGTGAGTAAATGATCACAGAATTTTCATTTTTGTATATTAGCATTTATGTTTTTCAACCAGTATAGCCTGATTCCCCAAAAATGACTCTTAAGTAAAAAAAGATGAGTTATCCATTTGAATTGTTTAGAAACACTGAGATTTTTTCATGTAACCAAACTGACATTACAAAAGAAATCAGAACTCAGTCTAAATTCATCAAAATCTGAACCAATTTGAATTGAGAGTTTGTGAATGCCAGATATGAAGGTCAACTGTTTATCAGCCCATAGGATTAAACACAGTATATTTATTTTTTGATGAGTGACATATACCATATGGCACTCCACTAATCACAATGACACCAGAGCGGGACGATTAACCTGTGGCACCGCAAATACTTTCCACATATCATACATGTTAAACAAGTAGCTATCTCATCCGAGACCGATAGTCCCGTTTTCACTCACTCATGTTCGCTTGCTTTCTTCTATCCGCACAGCCGTGCTCAAATATCTAGCCTTTTTTCTCTAATCTATTGCTGAATGTCCTTTGCCAATGTTTCTGAAATATAGACTTGCCTCCCACAAACACCAATATGTTTTTAATGTAGCGAGCCATATATCTTGTCTCTTCAAGAAAATCTCACGGAGTGTTTTCCATGGGAAACTTGCAGAGAGGCGGCTCTTATATGCATTTTTCTCCCCTCCTTCACCTTCATCCGTCTTTTGAGGCGTTTGCCAAGCCAGCACAGCTTGAAGTCCTGGCAGGCCATTGTTTGTCTGTGATGTTAATGCTTCTGGGCAGACATTCTTTTGGAAGGGGTGAATGAGTGATATCTGAGGCGTTGGGAGATGTACCGTTGCCTCCCCACTGAATGATGGGACAACTGCTCCACGGCTGGCCCGAGAGCTGTAACCTAAGGAGGAGATCCTCCATCTGTGCTACTGTGAAAGGCCTGGAGGGCTCGAGGCTTAGCTGACCTACACCCCTGGGAGTCACGTCAGTCATTACCTCAAGAGCGCCCTCTATGGGAAGTTGTAAGGAGGTGCGCTTAAAGGGGTAGTTCACCCCCAAATTACTCACCCTCATGTCATTCCAAACCTGTATGACTTTCTTTCTTCTAAACTTCCATACAATGAAAGTCGATGGGGTCCAAAACAAAATCGACAGCATATATTCTTTTGTGTTCCATAAAAGAGGTTTGAAATGTTGGAGCAGTTGAATTGTCATTTTGGTGAGTTCTCCCATTAATAACAATAATGCTGTTTTGTCCAGAGGCTTGTCTATGTCCGCTTGATATTTTTGCCCATTTCTTCCATTCTTTGGAAAATCAATGCCAGCTCCTCAGAGTTCTTTTGATTTAATTGGCTTCCGTTGGAAATTCTTGAGTGAAGAGCCTCCTTCATTTTTCATTCCATTGTTAAGTCTGAGGAGTCTGACCTTGGGATGAACCAACTTTAATCATGAACTCCATGAGCCCATTGCCTCCCGGTGTCCTGCCTTTCTTTAGACTCTGGTCTGCCCCGGTCATCACCCATAACACTCTGTTTGAACACGTAGAGAAAGAGCGATGGAGAGAATCGACTGAATAGGAGGATTATCGTTATGGGAGGTTTTTGTTGTAGAACTTGTTCTGATGCAGCCATGTGCCATGTTTGTGTTAGTAGCCTTGATAGAAATAGCTAATGAGCTTCTTTTTTAATCCTAATGATGAATTGGCACAGCATTGTGTAGTTTATTGACCAGCTGGCCCATCGCTCTTCAAGCGCATGAAAGAAAGCCCAACATTGATAAGCTGTTTTTCTGTTATTGGGTTTAATGGGGTCAAATCTCTTTATAACCCACTGGAGCTCATCTGATACACATTGAAAATGAATTGCTGAGGTGGCATTTGATTAAGAGGCCACGTAAGAATATTATAAACTGACACAATGTGACTCAATCCTCTCACTCATTGATTTTTCTGACACGGACATAGAAAAGCACTCTGTTGCACTTAGGTGTTGTTGTCCAGAGAGCTAATATGTTGTTGTCTGGTCCTCTAACTTTGTGACCCAGGGGAAATAGTTATTTAGTATCCTCTAGCAAAGATATTTCATATTATAGACAGGTGAATGGGCATTAGCCTTGACTCACACCAGATTTCACCGTGTATTTATGTGGTTGGCAGGTGCTTTTATTCAAAGTAACTTGCATTGCATTGAAGATTTACTTTTTTTATCAGTTCACGCATTCCCATGAAATGAACCTATGACCTTTACATTGATAGAGCCATGACTCTATTCTGTGACTAATTTAGAGCTTCGTTTAAGATGATCAATGAAAAAATGGTAACACTATGCATTGGGTATCATGAACTAGCAATAAAGAATAATGTTACATATTATAAATATGCTGTTTATGTTGTTTATTGTCAAATCATGTTTGTTCATTATACTTTAAATAATATAAAATTACACTGCAGTCCAAAGGTTTGGGAAATTACAGCAAGGATGCATTTAATTGATCAAAAATTACATTGTAATGTTACAAAAGATTAGTGTTTTTTTAACTGTTCTTTTGAACGTTCTAGTTTCTATTCATCAAAGAATCCTGCAAAAATGTATAATTGTTTCCGCAAAATTATTAAGCAGCAAAACTGTTTTCAACACTGATCAAAATAAGTAATGTCTTGAGCACCAAATATGTATATTATTGGAGGATCATGTGACACTGAAGACTAGAGGACTGGCTGCTGAAAATTCAAATTTGCCATCACAGGAATAAATTACATTTTAAAATACTGTAAAATAGAAAACAGTTATTTTTGTAAGAGACTTTTGTCAAAAACAATAAATCTCAAATGGTCATGCATACCCTGAAATGTTGAATATTTGCTAGTATATGTAAAAAAAAATTAACTTACATTAATAAATGCTAGTTTATTAACCTTATTTAAATGTGTGTTTCTTGTTTTGTAATGTTTCCATGATCCTATGCTCTGGACACCAGTTTTGGGAAACTGTATAACCCTGTTGATTTTTGTCAGCACTAGACTGAATCATTCCACTTTAAAAGATGACAGGAAACACAGGAAGCCAATAAATTTAATCAGGAAATAGCTTTGTTTTTGCCAGTACCCAATGACAAACTAAAAAGACATGTTTGCATGTTACACACTTTCAAATGCCAGATTTTGAGCTGGAAACATTTGGACTGCGCGATCGCTCAGGTAGTATGTTTTTCACAGCTGAAATTTTGCTTTCCATTCAAATGATGTCGCTCCCAAGAGTAGTAAAAAATAGTTGTTCAAAATAGCCCTAAAGTGTTTGCAGATTTTGAGCAGCATCTATACACATCCACACACTCTGCCAAACATGCATACACACACATACACCCGCACTCAAACCACCGCCAAGCCGGCCAAACCTACAGGGAAACTAAGTATTCCAGCAGTGCGTTTGAAATCCACATAATGATAATCTGATCGGTCTCGAAGCTCCATCTGCTCTCAATAGTCTTTTATTGTCCGTAATGAGTGGAAATCTTTGTGTCAGCGTGCCCAGCTGTGCTTCTGTCCACAGCAGGATCGCAACGCTAACCTCACATTAGCCTGGAAGCTCATCTGGCTCTCCCCAGGGTTCCTACTGGGTGTCCACTAGCTTACACCCTAAAAATTCCCATTGAATCCTGAGCATCCTTCACGTATAAGCCGAGTCATGTTCGCTCAGTTTTGGTGTAAAAATAATCTTTTTTGCAGCGACTCTAAACATAGCAGACCTGAGCATATCCATCGTCACTATGGCGCCTATGGGAGTCTATGTTTTTTAAATCACTTCCTTGTCGAAATGAAGTTGTGCACATTCCATTGACATTCATATTTGGTTAGATCCTCTGGAGGTCATCTGGATTTACAACAAACAAGGAATAGTTGGCCGTTTTGGCACAAGAGATGCACATTTGTTCTGCTGAAGCATTCCTCGGAGTGCCATATTTCAAGCTGTCATCTCTCGCCCATGGAAAACTCATTCTTTCAGGCGTATTTAAAGCATCCACGTCAACGACAGGATTATGAATTTTCCTCGCGAACCTCAGTGAGCCCTAGCGGACTCAGATTGGATGATTTACGTGCTTTCACATTTGCGGTAATTGCTCTCAAATAAGTGGCTTCCTCCAGAAGGAGGTGGCCTTTCTGAAGTAGGGGCTCGATGGCTCGTAAAACATACGAATGAGAGTCACTGAATGGCTAATATTTCATATCATATATACTCACTGCGGCCTTTCTTTTCGCAACAGGTTCTACCGGGGAGACTACCACATCGACGTATGCATTAACGATTATTTGGACGTATACTGTCCCCACTACATGGACACGGCCCCTGAGGAGGGAACGGAGCACTACGTCCTCTACATGGTTAACTACGACGGCTACAGCTCTTGCGACCACACGGCGAAAGGTTTCAAACGTTGGGAGTGCAACCGGCCTCACTCGCCCAACGGGCCGCTGAAGTTCTCCGAGAAGTTTCAGCTTTTCACACCGTTCTCACTGGGATTCGAATTTCGGCCAGGCAGAGAATATTACTATATCTGTGAGTATCGTGTTGATTTTTTTTGTGTGCATTAGTGATTTGTATCTCAATGATGTTTTAATGGTTTCTGTATCCAAAACCAGACGCTGCGCATGTTAAATAGATTTGTTAGATTGGCTTTCGGTTTATACGTGGAAAAAGTTGCATTGCCTGGAAAAGGATGTTGTATTAGCGTCCTCACGGAGGATAATGCAACTCAAGTCTTAATGGTATACTTTTAAGACAAGTATCTGATTACGAGCATTAAGTAAAAGAAGGCATTGCCAAGTATGACTTTGTTTTTCAGGAGTCTTGGCAAACAGGCTACAAGGAAAGCATGAAGCTCAGGGAAAAACATCTTGGTCTTCCTCTAAAGAGTCTTTGTTACGAACTCCTAGTCTCAGCTTTCGTTTGCTCGTGAGAGGGCTCTTAAAAACAAGCATCTAAACCCATGTTTTTACAACTGGAGTCAGATCCCTACAGGGTGGGAGTGGGAAGACAAAATAAGGCACAGGAGTGGTCCGACTGCTCAGGGCCGCGATGGGTTCATTTATGCAGGCGCACGGAGGAGATGTGGAGCGTTTGATTTGGCGGAATCCGACCTGATGATCTGACAGATCTCATGGGCTCATGAAACGATGGACATGTTTTTATGAGATGTGAAAGGAAGGAATTGGAGAATGAGGAGGGGGAAGTGGTAAAAACCGGAGATAAGTACATGGAGACTGAGAAAAAAGGCAGATAGGAATGCATGGTACATAGCATAAATGGGTTAGATCCCAGCAGGAGATATGGATGTTTTGCATGAATGTGGGTGTCTATCGGAGATGTTGCAACATAGTAAAATTTACTTTTTTTCCTGAAGGCCTATGAGTAAGAATAATAGGATGGGAAACATCTCGACTGAAGTGATGGAGCTGTCAGATACTATAAAGTGTTTTACAGTTAATGCGAGTTGGAAAACAAGGATTTGTAGCACACATGTCTCACTCCTGTTTGACTCAGTGTCATGATTCAACTGTTACAGGCTCTCTCAAGAGAGGAGGAAGTTTCTCCATTTGTGCGGAATTACGAGTAAAGGGAACAAAATAAACAGCGTGTCAGTCTGATCAAGTTGAAGCATAGCAGTTTAGAGTGATCGCACAATGTTATCAAGTAGACAGTGACTTTCAGTAACCTTGATCATATCACTACAATTAGAAATAGAAAGAAGAAGATATTTGAATATAGTGTAATACCAAGCTATTTGAATAAATGAAGAAATAAAATTAATTAATTAAAAATGCAATATAAATGGAAAATTAATGTATCTATATGCTGTAGTATTTCTGTTTTCTAACAGCTTATGATATGTAATAATTTTAAGGGGAAAAAATTGTCATAGAAGCAGAAAATATTTGAATATATTTTAATACCAAGCAATTTGAATAAATTAAGAAAATATTTAATATAATATAATAAAAAAATAAATATTTATAAATGAAAAATAATACAATATATATGGTAAATTAATTCATCTATATGTTTTAGTATTTATTTAATACCTATTTTTAATAGCTTATAATATATAATTTTATTGAAAAAAATTGTCATTGTGATTAAAAAGAAATTATGATTTTTTTTAATAAATTTATTGGGTTTGCTGTTACATTTTTACATTATTATTTACAATTATTTGTACAATTATTTGTAATTTGATGTAGTGTATAAAATATAAAATCATTTTACAAATAAAAATGTTGACTATATATAATATGATATATAGTTTAATTTTTAACTTATTTTTAGATTTGAATATTTTTTCTATTACTATATAAAATAATTTTATAAATAAAATTATCTGTCTATGTTTCTTTAAAAGGTTTCTTTTATATATTTAGTAATATATACTATTTCTATAATTTTACAGAATTAGTTTTTTCTGTAAAAACAGCAGTTGCAGTTTTTATATTTAACTTATTATAATTTTTTTAATTTGATACTGTATATAAAAGAATTGTATACATATATATATTTTAAAAATACATCATATAGCCAGAGGCAAAAAATGTCTTAATTTTTTGTCTATTTAATATTTGAAACAGGTTTTCCTGAATCATTTTCTTCATTAGTTTGATGTCTGCCTGTCATGATTTGGTTAGACAGAATGTCTTTGTTAGCCGGTGTGGTGGCTAATCATTCTGAGTGAGGGGTCGCTCCAGGAGAGCAGAGGGGTGACAAGCACGGTCTCTGTGCTGTCAGTCAGCGTGCCCGGCCCACTCAGGAAGCGATCAGGGGGGATCAGAGGGCCCGGCCCCGCAGGTCAAATGTGAACATGCTCTGATGACTGCAGTTGAACTCACAATCCTGAACGGCTCAAGGCAGCATGTTTTTCCAATATGGCCAATGTGGAAGTCTGATTTTAATCTCAGAGGATAGAAATCCAATTTCAAGGGAAGGTTTTTACTCGGCCTCTCCCTCCTGCCTGAGCGGGGCCAACGGCAGTGCAGGCTGTCTGATATGAGCCCGCTTCAAAAGCCCACGACTGCTATTTGTAGTCTAGTCCCTCCATCTTCATAATGCTGTAAGGTAAACCAGAAACATTCCCACTTTGTGCTTAAAGCAAGACCTGATTTGTAGCTTTGATAAGAATCCTGTAGTTTGTGGTTTGCTTATAAGTGGCATAGTCGCTACCTGAGCCAAAATTATTCCCCGCATTACAAAGCGTTCTCAAAGCACTCTAGAATGGGCAAGAAAAGAGACGGGTGTGCATCTTATCTTAAAGACGGAGCATCAATCCATCTTTCCCTCATTTATCAGACTTCTCGGTTACATCGCATCTGATCTCTCAACCCATAGCTGGAATGGTGGTGTCTGGGAGGTTTATTGCCCCTGGCCATCTGCAGCTCGGGTGAATCTGGTGTCGGCCGTGTGGGAAAGGAGACGTGGATGAGCAGCCCGGGCCATGACAGTGTAGAGTGTCTTTGAATAAGCAGGGTTGGTGTAATAGTCTTGTCTTAATGTCTGCCAATGGGAGGTCAGTTACACGCCACATGCTGACAGCGAGGGAATTCTGATGACTGACAGAATGAGAGTTTGTCATATAAGCGACCCATGAAATCATCCTAATACAGCTGGGACTGTTGATTATTGTCAGAGTTTATGTTTAAAGAAATTCGGCGAGAGCCTTGAAATTAGAGATGTGTTTTTCTTGCTGGCATTGAGCATTCATGCAGTCACATTTACAGTAATCAGGGTCCAAAGTTAACACACGTCAAGTGCAAATTGCAAGTAAAAATTGGCTTTGATGAGTAAATAATGAGTGACGGGTAACTTTATAAGGAACTGCAACTTAATACTTGGTTGAAGTCGAACTGTAAGAGTAACAGCCTGACCTTGAGCAAACTGTTTACTAAAGAAAACTTTTGTTTTGATTTTTACCTTGCGTAACTGACCTTTTCTTCTGCAGAACTTCATGTGCCAACACATATGTGGAATATTTCTTACTTAAAGTGAGAGTCCACACCAGAATTAAAGTTCATTCATCATTCACTCACCAAACATGAGTTTCATTCTTCTGTGAAACATAAAAGATGATCATTGTAAGAATATTAGGGCTTTGTGAAATCCGTTCTAATTCTGTTTTTTCCGTTTTAATTTTTCTGGATTCCTTTTTTTCCATTTTGGCTCAATTAAAAAATATATTAATCAAAAAGCATGTCTAATTAATTGAAATCATGAATTTATTAAATGTTTAACAAAAATTGCATTTTTAAAGTCCTATGAAATAAGTTTGATTAGTTTTTTCTCAAATTCAGTTTTATTTTGACCAAAATCTGTGTTTTGCATAAATTTTTGGCAATCAATTTTTCATTAAATTTTAATAATCAAAACATGTCTAATGAATTGATTTTTATAAAAATTTATTTAATATTATTTTATTGACTTCAGTAATGCTGTGTTGTGTATTTAAATTTTTCTGGTAAACACTTTTTTCTGGTAAATATTCCTTAAAAATATTGTTTTAATAATAATTGTATTATTAGTAGCAGTACTATCATTATATATTTCTGTCACAGTTTCGTCAAGTTAAACTGAACATTTATTTTGAAGGGTTGCTGTGAATACCTTTAAGTTTATGTTTATATATGATAAAGCAATAGTTTTTTCTCAAAAGAAAGCATAATTGTATTTACCAACAAGGCTAAGGTAGAGTAAATGATGACAGAATATTCATTTTTGGGTGAACTGTCCCTTTAAATGTCAAGAAAAGGAAAATTGGAGCAACTAAATCACGATGGATCGTCTTCACATTTATATGACAGGTAGCAGTTTAAACTGTGAATACTGATCTAGTACATGATGCTGTTACAAATAAGCTGATATTTATTTTATATTTTATGTTTATATTATTTATTTCAGTTGTCCTCTGTTTTATTAGTGCTATTTAATAGTAGCTTATAAGGCTATACATTTGCAGGTGAATTTAGTGTGACAGCTTTATACATATTTGAGATTAGACATATTTTATATGAATTTACTTTGTGTAATAAAAACTGGCATAAATAATCTGCATCATGGTTTTCACTACTAGAGATTTCTTTAGTGTGCAATGTTGTCACTGAAATGCAGAGTTTTTAATGTTTTTCTGTGGGTTCGCTGTGGTTTTCATCAGTCATGAATCCCTGTGTAGAACAGCAATGTTCACTCCTGCACATCTTTCATCCGCAGTCCCCTCTCCCACCCCACATATCCAAATGCCCACTGCGGGATGGCATCCTATTAATGTCTCTGGGCAAAAAGTTAATTTTGGACTCTGACAATACTGATGCACACTCACGTTCGGCAGTTGTGGTAGAAGCCAACGATGTACAACGGATTTGTGAAGTGGTGTTTCCGATCAACACTGGGATCCCGCTCCAAACTAGACCAGACTTGAGGAATGAGACAAAAGCAATTTCACCCAAATCAAAGGAAATATGCTTGTGGGGACATGATTAAGGGTTCACAAGCCCCCAGTATGTCAGTGTAGACAGCACATAAGCACATTGATTTAACCCAAGCTCTCCCCACAGTCACGAGGGTGTGGGGATGAGAAGAGAGACAGCAGATTAAGTGCAGCTGGAGACCCCACACAGCAGGGAATCATGGGGGTCAAGGCTAGAAGAGCCATGGTGCATTATGGGAATGTCTGCAAGCTCAGAGATGAGCCAGCCAGCTAATGGGGAAAAGAGTTATAATTATTTTCTTCCAACATGTCTTTCTCTTGTTTCTTTTTCTTTCCTCTACAGGCAACTGATCCTGTTAAAGCTTCATCTTGACAGTTTCATGGTGGTTTAAAGTGTTAAAAATATATATGGGTCAATGACAAGACACTTTTAAAAAATCTTTTAATTTATTTTAAAAGTACTTCAAAATGCATGACTTAAATATAATGACTGTAAAGATCAACGAATCTCTTAAAATATCAGATATTTTTACCTTTTTATAACAAGACTCCAGAAAACGTAATATTGTCTGAGAAATAACAGTCCATGAGATTTGTATAGTAATGAATCATACATAACTTTTACATCAATTTCTACATACATTTTAAATACATCTGAAACCATATTTCTTTACATTACCTTAAATTCATGTGAATAATATATTTATAAAAGTTTATCAAATATATATATATACTGTATATACAGCGGGTAAAATAAGTATTTAACACATCACCATTTTTCTCAGTAAATATATTTCTAAAGGTGCTGTTGACATGAAATTTTCACCAGATGTCGGTAACAATCCAAGTAATCCATACATACAAAGAAAGCAAAACAAATAAGTTCAGAAATTAAGTTCTGTGTAATAAAGTAGAATGACACTGGGGGAACGTATTGAACACATGAAGAAAGGGAGGTGCAAAAAGGCATGAAAAGCCAAGACACCAGCAGAAATCTATCAGTAATTAGAAAGCAATCCTGCCATCCTGTCAGTGGAAATTAATTTGAACTGGTTCAATCCCAACTAGGGGTTGAATGGCTTCTGATTTTTTGAAGTCGACTTTTATGTAATAAAAGTTGAGTCGAAGTCGTTAATGAACAAATAAGTCTGGAGCTGTGACAAACACCGTGTGCACAGCTATGGCATATGACACAGCGCTGCCCACATGGCTGTTGCTCCTATAACAGGTTTTTTTTTATCAGTTTGGGTGGTTACATTTCTCACAGATTTCTGCAAATTCTAAATTAGATACAGATAAAGAAGCACAGTAAAGATTACATTCATATGAATGCATTAGTGAGAGCGATTGCATGTGTGAATTAATTATACCTGGCAGCGTCTCCCTACTAGTAGTGAAGCTGTGGAATTTAGTTATTAAGAAAAATATGCTTGAACTTTTCAGTTTCTAAGCTATTTTATTGAGAAATCACAGAACAGTGTTGACAATATATTTCCGCACTGAATGATTATGTGCGTGCGATGTACGCGTTACTGTCTGTAGCCTATGTGTGTGTGTTACAGTGCAGCAGCGCATTAGATTAGAATGGCGATTAATTTACCTGTACAATAAGCTGTTTAAAACGTGCATTCCGTTCAATTTCGAGCATTCAGTAATATAACCACACGTCTTGTGGAGCGCTTTCAAAGTATGCATTTATTTGTCATTTGAACTGTTTGGAAACGGAGCGTAAATGTGGAAGTCCTTCAAAGATTTCTTATCCTGTTGCGGCCTCTATTGGACCAGCGACTAGTCGACGACAAGCTTAAAGCGTCATGGCAGAGCATTGAAGTC
>NW_015505293.1:1072212-1106976 GCF_001515645.1 Sinocyclocheilus grahami
CTTCTGATTTTTTGAAGTCGACTTTTATGTAATAAAAGTTGAGTCGAAGTCGTTAATGAACAAATAAGTCTGGAGCTGTGACAAACACCGTGTGCACAGCTATGGCATATGACACAGCGCTGCCCACATGGCTGTTGCTCCTATAACATTTATCAGTTTATCAGTTTGGGTGGTTACATTTCTCACAGATTTCTGCAAATTCTAAATTAGATACAGATAAAGAAGCACTTACATTCATACATTCATATGAATGCATTAGTGAGAGCGATTGCATGTGTGAATTAATTATACCTGGCAGCGTCTCCCTACTAGTAGTGAAGCTGTGGAATTTAGTTATTAAGAAAAATATGCTTGAACTTTTCAGTTTCTAAGCTATTTTATTGAGAAATCACAGAACAGTGTTGACAATATATTTCCGCACTGAATGATTATGTGCGTGCGATGTACGCGTTACTGTCTGTAGCCTATGTGTGTGTGTTACAGTGCAGCAGCGCATTAGATTAGAATGGCGATTAATTTACCTGTACAATAAGCTGTTTAAAACGTGCATTCCGTTCAATTTCGAGCATTCAGTAATATAACCACACGTCTTGTGGAGCGCTTTCAAAGTATGCATTTATTTGTCATTTGAACTGTTTGGAAACGGAGCGTAAATGTGGAAGTCCTTCAAAGATTTCTTATCCTGTTGCGGCCTCTATTGGACCAGCGACTAGTCGACGACAAGCTTAAAGCGTCATGGCAGAGCATTGAAGTCGACTAGTCGGTGCAACCCCTAGTCCCAACTGATGGCCTATAAAAAGGTGTCTCATGACCAACGTGTCACACAAGAAACATTTCATGATGGGTAAAAGCAAAGAGCTCTCTCAAGTCCTTCACAACCTTATTGTTGCAAAATATACTGCTGGCATTGGTTACAGAAGGATTTCTATACTTCTGAATGTTCCAGTGAGCACTCTAGGGGACATAATCCGGAACTGGAAAAAACATAATTTCACCATAAACCGGCCACGACCAGGTGCTCCTCGCAAGATTTCTGACAGAGGAGTGAAAAGAATTATCAGAAGAGTTGTCCAAGAGCCAAGGATCACTTTTTGAGCTTCAAAAAGACTTGGAATTAGCATGTACAATTGTTTCAAAGAAAACAATAAGTAATGCACTCAACCGCCGTGGCCTGTATGCACGCTCACCACGCAAGGCTCTATTGCTGAAGAAGAAGCATGTTGAAGCTCGCTTAAAGTTTGCTGCACAACATTTAGACAAGCCTGTGAAATACTGGGAGAATATAGTCTGGTCAGATGAGACCAAAATTAAACTCTTTGGATGCATAATACACACCATGTTTGGAGGTCAAATGGCACTGCACATCACCCCAAAACATCATGGTGTAGCATTGGCAAAATTCATATAATTGAAGGAAGGATGAATAAATGCATATATATAGCGCTTTATTGTGTATTGCTGTACACCCAAAGTGCTTTACAATCATGTGGGGGGATCTCTCCTCATCCCCCACCAGTGTGCAGCATCCACTTGGATGATGCGACGGCAGCTACAGTACAACGGCGCCAGTGTACTCACCACACACCAGCTACAGGTGGAGAGGGGAGAGAGTCATAGAGCCAATCAAGTGAATGGAAAAATGTACCGAGACATTCTTGATTAAAAAATCTGCTGCCATCTACCAGGATGATGAAGATGAAATGAGGGTGGACATTCCAGCGAGACAATGATCCCAAACACACAGCCAAGGAAACTCTCATTTGGTTTCCGAGAAAGAAAGTAAAGCTGCTAGAATGGCCCAGCCAATCACCTGACTTGAATCCAAAAGAAAATCTATGGAAAGAACTAAAGATTAGAGTTCATAGAAGAAGCCCATGGAACCTTCAAGATTTGAAGGCTGTTTGTGTGGAAAAATGGGCCAAAATCACACCTGAGCAATGCATTCGACTAGTTTCTCCATACAGGAGGCGTCTTCAAGCTGTCATTACCAATAAAGGCTTTTGTACGAAGTATTAAATGCATTTCAGTAAGCGTGTTCAATTCTTTTTCACTGGGTCATTCCATTTTATTATACAAAACTAAATTTCTGAACTTATTTGTATTGTTTTCTTTGTGTGTATGGATTACTTGGGTTGATACCGACATCTGGTGAAAATTTAATGTCAACAGCACCTTTAGAAATATATTTACTGAGAAAAATGGTGATGTGTTCAATACTTATTTTACCCGCTGTATGAATATATATATATATACTGTATATATATACTGTATATACACACATTTTATTTAATAAACATTTTATTAAACAAATATGTTTTTAAAAAATGAAATATTAATTAAAATAAGATGTAAGGAAATGTTACTACTTTTTTAGTGTCATTACACTGAATTTTTTTATTGAAAATTATATAATTTGATACCAACATAAACTTCTGAGAACTTGCCATATGCATTTCAAAGCCCTTTACTTTTCTTTATCACAGCCACTTATGTTCACTGACCCATATATTTTCTCAACAAACCCAGAACCCTGAACTCATGAGGTTTGACTGGAAGAGTCAGTGTAAGGTTCAGTAGTTCACAGTCACTGGCGATATGGTCTATGATGACCGGACAAGTAAAAAAAAAAAATTGTTGAGCCTTGTTATATATCTAAAACTAAAAAATGACTTTGATTTATTAAACAGTGTGCAGCATGGATCGATTGAGCCTAATATTGACCATCTAAAATGTTTCCACAGCCTCTACAGTCAGTGAAAATGGGAGACGGAGCTGCTTAAGGCTGAAAGTTTTCGTCAGACCTTCAAGTAAGTTTTACAAGCCCCTCAGGAGAGATCCTGGCCGTGGCTTCTGACAAAACGTGGTCGCAATTGCAGCGTTTATCACTGCTGGAATAGTTCAATGAGTTAAAGATGATGTCACGACCCTGACAACACCCTGTTTTATGTTTCTCCCACAGACAACTGCGAGAAAAGTCATGACCGCGTTGTCAAAGTCGATGATGGAAGCATCAACTCTATAGAAAATAATAATGGTTCGTATTGTATGCCAAATCAGTAAGGTCAAAATGTTTTTGCACACTCAGGTATTACAGACCTATTTTAATCTTCTGTTTCTTCCTCCATTTAGATGGAACAAGTCACGAATCTGCCGAACCATCCCGAGGTGATGTCAACGGCGCCGGAAGCATTCAAACTTTAGGGCCCTTGTTAGCCTCAGCGCTGGTTCTTTTGGCTTCCCTCTCCTCCTTATAGCATCCCACATCCCTGAAATACACAGGAGGACTCGTGATCGAGCACTTTTAAGAAACATTGAGATCTTTCTCGCCGCTAAAAAGTAGTTTCTCGCACAGGAAAACGTGGCGATATAACTGGAAGGTTTTCAATGAACAAAAGCCCCACCCACGGAAAAAAAAAACACAAAAAAACCCACTAGGTCTGTGTCCTTTCGGTGCCCCTATGTGACGTTGGAGAGGGACTTGTAATTGGGGGCAGAGCAAGAAAATGACTCTTTTTCAAATGACAAAGATCGCTTTCAGTGTTGCCGTCCAGAAAAGAGAAGTCTTATAACAGAGCAAGAGGACTATCTGAGGGATCTCTCCATGAGCATTGTGGGAAAACGTCGTCACTATGGACTCAACTGCTGACTCTACTAGAGATCAAGGCAAATTGTTGCCTGATAGCACCCCTTGTAAAGAGGGAGAGCAGGGAGCTTTTTAATATCTCAACCGGAGTAGTCCGCGTGGACTCAGGTGCTCAGGTGAACGGTGACAATTTTTGAAGTGTTTTTGTAGATAAAGGAAAAAGATAAGCACTCGTTTTGTACATTGTGTACAGGTGTACATGGGACTGAAACGCAGATGTGGTGTTCTTGAAGTAAAATGCTCAAGTATAGCTGCCAAAATCGATGTGTTGTTAGGAGTACGGAGCATCACCGATCGATCGTTTGAGTGAATATACTAATTTGTTTGGTGAATCATCCTTTTCTTATTTATTGTTCAGTCTTAGTGCTCTTGACACTTTGTTGTACTAGTCATCAGCCAGGATTCAGGAGAAAGGAACACAAATGCCTAGCTGCAGTCAACTTACCTTGATTTAGACGAATAACAACCGCATAACTTATGATAATGGGTTAATATTTTAGCAAGTCAATCCTTGAAATGATATCGGGGGAAAAAAACAGTAGTACTTTTCCATATCATGTCCGTCAGGGGTCACGTCGCTCCTTAAAGGGGTCCATTATCATGGATAGGAGGGAGGAAATGGTTTTGCATTCATTTTGTAAATGCTTCCTGTCTTTTTACCCAAGAGTAATCAAAATGAACAGCATTAACAATTTAATTCGGTCAACAAAATGAGCTCATACTTTGCCAATTGAATTGTTAGTTATGTAAAAACTCTTTTTTCTAAGCATGAAGTGAAAGTAATGAAATTATTTTCCTCAAAACGAATCCTCACATGGATTTTCTTTTGTCAAAGTGCATTTCAACCATGCCGTTTGTATTTATTTACTTTTTTAACACGGAGCCGTGCACATTAAACGCTCATCTGGGATCTACTGAAACAGTAGCGGATCGCTGCTTCCACCCTGGTGGCAGCTGACACACTAACGTGATTTAATAGGCTCTTTGATGTTGTCCAAAGTGCCTGGCACGCAGACCACATACTGCGAGGCCTCATGTGGGTTATTTCTGGAATTAAAAAATCGACAGCAGCACGGGAGGAGCGCGGTGTCCAGTTTAGCCGTGGGCTAGCGTTACTCTGGTGAACTTGGCCAGAGATGGAGAAAGATGAGATCTCCTGCTGGGATCAATAATGGCCTTTACAGACACAAAACAGGGTAAATATTTTTCCCCTGGTCCTGGTTTTCCTTTCTTGAATGGTTTTCATGTTTTTCATTTGCATCTACTTATCGACAGTTTGGTATGCAACATAAAGGTAGCTTTTGACTTTATGTGGTTATGTTTGGCTAGCTACTATGGTTCTTTTAAAATGATAACACAAGAGCACATGGATGCTATGTATCCGTACGTTGTTTAGCATATCATATAGTGATTTGGAACCACTGGTACAAAAGAAATAGGAGATAAATGAGGAGCTAAGAAATAATCCAGTCTGAAAGTAATAATATCAAATACATTTGTTAATATGTTTTCTGGAAGTAAATGCATTTGCAAGCAGAATACTTTTCAAATGTACTTGTTTTAATTTTGAGTAATATTTAATGGTTCAGTATCCATAAAGACAGTTAGGAATTTGTGCTGGCCAATCCTTAAAAACACTGCTGTATCATATGCTTAAAAACCCATCTACATTTTTTTTTAAATCTCTTGTGGAATATTTTAAAATCTGCAATGTTCTGTTGTTGCACCAAGAAAATAAATGCTGTCGTCCATTTATTGTCATGAGAACAAACCTAGAAGGCCATTTTCAGTAGGTTTAAATTCAGGAAACATTTTTGTAAAATGACTGCAGGATCTGTTTTTGTCCATATGCAAAACTTGAGGTTTTAAGGAACGAGGTCTTGTTGAACATGGGTTTTTCACCACAAGGCAGTTGTGTTCCTGTATTCTCTCATCGGCTTTGTCCCAGAGAATGTTTCTTCAGTGTTAGACATAATTTCTTAATTCTTTCCACACCTGCTTCTTCATACAGCTGTGAAGACCATGATATCTAAACCATCATTTCCCTTAGCTTCTTGGCTGTGTTGCCTAAATATTAGACATTTGCTGTGACGTCTCTGACGGTACAGAGCTGACTTGCATTATGATATGACACGTTTTTATATCTTCAAATGCCATTGTTTGTAAATACACTTGCTGGAGCAGCTCAAATAAATGATTAAATAAATTTGTCATTGTTGTAAGAAACATCTTCCCATGTCTTTTTTTATGTATTCTGATTTAAGATATCAGTATTATCCAATAGGTTACGATACAAGGGCTGATGGTATTTATTCTGAAGTGTTTCAGGTGATAATACAATTAAAATAAAATGTTCTTAGCTTTCCAATGATCAGTGTGCAAATATTCTTCTGCAGCAAATTTCAGCAGTGTTGAATGATTTAGCTGAGCCTTAAGAAACCTGCACAGTTTTTATCACAGCACCTTATTACACAGAGAATTATACCAAGGCATACAGGGATTTCTGATAACTGATTGTTCTATGAGTGAGGGATAGAAACGGTAACATTTGCCCATCATTATTATTACACTCAGGAGTCAATGAATATTAATGAACGAGTGCACGCTCTTGGGCATTGGCCAGTTTAAACAAAAATAGGCTTGAGGGGGATTCCTTGGTGACATGGTGTTGAACGGTGTCTAATGTTCTCACTGTTTTGCCTCTAAATATCTTGTGCCTTGTTCTATTTCTGCCCCCTGAACTTTGGAACAAGCCAGACAGAATGCTGTAAAAAAAAGAACAACTGAAATCTATTCCACACTATGCATTTCAGCAATTTCCTGCTTTTCACCTTGAGTGGTGAGACATAAAATAGATTATTATTATTATTACATGTAATTATTGTCATCATTTATATGCTTAGTTATGGTTATTGTTTGTGATAAAAAAGCAAACTATCCAGAGAACCAACGCATGCTGGAAAATGCATTGGCCTTCAAAGCGCAATGTGCCCACTTGTTGGCCTTTAAAGTGAAGGATTGGTTTAAAACAAAAAAACAAAAGTGTTTATTCATCCTTTTACAATTATATGCAAATAGGTTCTTGGTTACTAAGGAACTGTAAAGAAAAGATTTACCTCTGAACTCTGCTCAACTAACTGATTTTCTCTAAGCGAAATGAGGCTGGATAATGTATTGAAGCTAGTTAAGATCCTGCATGTTGTATTTGCACACTTGACCCATGTTCTTTAGGTCATATTAAGTATTATCCTCTGAGGAAAGAGATCAGTGTGTGAAAATGTAAAATCTCAGTGTAAGGAATTTATGGAAACAAAATATTTTAGTGGCCAGCTTACTTTAATTCTAAAATGAAACAGTGTCTGGCTTTATTTGCAACCCCATTCAGCTTTCTAAAAATAACTGCACTACAGCTGAGAGGATTCATTTCTCCTTTCATACAGGGAAAGCCTGGGGCAATGTGATATTTCCAAGGCCAGAGATCACGCAGAAAATAAGACCCAGGGAGTGACAGTATACTTTCAAATTGTATTAATGCAAAGCCAAGCCTCCTTGACCATGAGACAAACAGCCTGCATGGAAAACAGAAGAGACAGAAGACCTGAGAAATTATACCATTACAGGTATTTCACGGAGAAAGAAAAGCAAAAGACACATCTGAATCCAGCAAGGTTTAGTTTTTGTTTGTAGAATAAAATGTCAGATAGAGAAGCTGAATAGAGCACATTTGTTTATAAAATGCCCCCTTTTGAAATGTATTTTAAGCAACTTCTGACTGCATTTAAATAATTTCATTGGTTATATGTAAAGCTCATGTTAGAGCATCAATTTCTTGAAGCGGTGTTTATACTTCAGCTTGGCATGCTATGAAAACTTTGGCTTTGCGCTTTTAACGTTACATAACGTTTAACCTAACTATTTTTTCACACTCCCTCAAAAATACACATAAGCTCCACCCCTTTCTACACATTCGGCCAATGGGATTGAAGCGTCGAGAGCGGAACTCTGCACGAAGTACCGGAAATGATCAAATGACACCATTGTTTGCACGCGGAATGCGTCTAATAGTGGCTTTGTCCAAATACCCACACTTGCAGTCTTTGCACTTGACCACTTGATTACTTAAATGACGTATTTCCTGTATTTGGCCGAAGTCTTCAAGTGAGGATGAAGACCACAAGTGTGTGTCGAACTTTTCATTACCTGATGGGACACACTTATAGTGTTGTAAAAATGCAAGTGTTTACACAGCTTTATTTTAATTTAATATAAAGCATTTTAAAATCAACATCTAAATGTATGTCCAGTAGTCCCTATAACATAATTTTAATTTGTGGTGCTTCTAATTAAATGATAAAAAGCAGTTGCAAATGTTGTACAAAATAAATATAACCACAACTCATCTTTGCACCAATAAAAGTAAAAACACTGTTTTTCTACCAAATTATTTGTAATATCTAGTTATTACATTGGAAAGGTTTCCGTGACCTCTCACGAGATCTCGGCAAAAAGTCTCACGATTTATTTCCAGAACATGATGCATGATGGGAGACACTTAGCCTTGAATAGCACTCTGGAGCGGTATTCGAGATAGTGTGGATTTAGTATCCATTAAGGGCACTGCGCTTTGGCATTTTGAAGACATGGGACAGACTTGCACACTTGCTTCCTGTCGCGTGCACGCGCTATCAAGTGGCCAAGACAGCAAGTGTGGGTATTTGGACAAGGCTAGTAACTAATAGGTAGCCTACTTTAACATACATAACGCTGACACTGTCTGTTTATTCATTAACAGACCGGGAATTGGGGTAGCAAGGCAAGTTTTGAGCACAGACATGGAAAATAGTTTGAGACATGACTCTTGTTAACATTACCTGAAATTTTACATAATGAGGTTAAATATAAACTAAGGTAGCCTACATTGACATGTTTATTTAGCAGATGCTTTTACCCATGTGATATGACAGTGTTCTTCATCAGTCATTGAGTCCACCATACTAAATGTTCTTGCTAAGGAAAATGTCCTAATAAACAATTACAAGTCCTAATTAACAATTAAAACAAATGCATGAATGCGGCATGTGGAACAGGTGAGCAGGAGAGCGCTGCAGGCATCTGTAGCAGTTGTCACAGACAGTGAGAGGCCCTTGGGAGCACCTGGCTGATTACATACAGATCCCACTGGGCCGGTTCAGCGACAGGACAGCTCAATTACAGCAGTAAGCAGAGACAACAGAGTGAAATTAAAGCTGATAAACAGGACAGTGTCATATGCGGGACAGGAAGGAGAGCGTCTGAGCGTGTGTGTTCAGGGGTGAGGGCAGGGGCGTAGATTACCCCAGATTACCCATAGTAGCCCCTCACTTTTTCGTGCGGGCAAATTTGTGTTTGTCAAGTCATCTCCAGGTAATAAATTAAGTATATGAACAATGCAGTGCTAATTGACATAGCATTTATTACAGTATAGAAACTATTCTGCCTTATGTGATAAAAAAAAGTGTTTGTAGTATATAATCAAATCATTATTATTGGTTATTGTCCAGCAGTGAATCTGATTTCTAAGTCAATTAAAAGCTAGAAATTAGAGAACAATTAAAGTTAAAGAAATCTCTTCTGTTCACCAAGCCTGCATTTATTTGATCCAAAGTACAGCAAAACAGTAATATTTTGAAATATTTTTACTAGGCTATTTAAAATAACTATTTTCTATTTATATATATTTTAAAATGTAATTTATTGTGATTTCAAAGCTAAATTTTTAGCATCATTACTCCAATCACACGATCCTTCAGAAATCATTCTGATTTGCTGCTCAAAAAACATTTATTATTATTATGATGTTGAAAACAGCTGAGTAGCATTTTTTCAGGTTTCTTTGATGAATAGAAAGTTCAGAAGAACCGCATTTATCTGAAATAGAAATCTTTTGTAACATTATAAATGTCTTTATCATCACTTTTGATCAATTTAAAGCATCCTTGCTAAATAAAAGTGTTAATTTCTATAATTTCTTCTCCAAAAAATAAAAATTATACTGACTCCTAGCTTTTGAATGGTATAGTGTATAATGTTACAAAAGCTTTTTATTTCACATAAATGCTGATCTTTGGATCCTTCTATTCATCAAAGAATCCTGAAAACATTTACTCAACTGTTTTAAATATTGATAATAATAATAATAATAATAATTAAAAATGTATTCTTGAGCAGCAAATCAGCATATTATAATGATGTGACACTGAAGACTGGAGTAATGATGCTGAAAATTCAGCTTTGATCACAGCAATCATTTTAAAATATATTCATATAGTTATTTTAAATAGTAAAAATATTTCACAACATTACTGCTTTTGCTGTATTTTGAATCAAATAAATGCAGGCTTAGCGAGCAGAAGAGACTTCTTTATAAAACATTAAAAATCTTACTGTTCAAAAACTGTTGACTGGTAGGTTATATAGATTACAGAAATGTTATATTGTAATGCTATTCTGTCCCCCTCACTTCTGAAATGATGGCTACGCCCCTGGGTGAGGGAGATGTCAAACTGCTCTCAAGAGAGAGCTGCCATGGGAGGTCCTGTGAGCAGATGCATGCTGGTGTGTTTGCTTGAAACTGAATGAAGTGTCTTAACCATGCTCTCTAGAAAGCGTCAAACACCAAGGGCGGTATAATTAAGTCAATTGCTCTAAGTGTGTTAGAGGAACATTATCCTGTCTGGTCAAGGCTCTTCTGGCTCTGTTGTGGTCTGTTGAGGTTCTGCTTACCATCTCCTTTGTACTGGCTTTGTATGGGCTGAGAGGTGTGCCTTTTCTTTTGCAGAATATATGATGGAATCAAGTTACTTTTGTTAGTTTTAAGCAGCAAATAGCTCTGCTTACTTTTTAATCTCTTAATCAGTTTAATTTAGATTTTAAAAAAACACATTAAAAAATCTGATCCCCTTAAGTGAACTCAAAAGTAAGCTTAGTGAAAAAGGACCCAGTTATTTTTAAATTGATCTCTGACCTTGAAAGTGGACTCAGAACTCATTTTGGCCCATTCAAGCTGTGATATGGTCCCTTATATAACATATACCAGCGTGGTAAAAAAAGAAAAGCTGCATCCCAAATGACGCACTATAATAAACTATGCACTTGTAGACTATTTACTTATGCACTATGTACTCAATACTGTATAAATTATATATGGTTATTTTGTCATTCATAATCAGAGTCTGGTAGCCATCCCACTTCGCTACGTAATTAAAGCTGCGACAGTTGAGAGCATGAAGTGTCCAACATTCCACACTTAATTTTTTCGGTTATTTAAGTGCATCATCCGGGTATTTAAAGTGTACTTTTTCTTTTTGGAATTTTCAGTGTGAACGCACAACTTGCACTATTTATACTACAAAATGTCATAGAACAGTGCATAAGTACGCGATTCGGGACGCACCTAAAATGTATTCAAATATTTTTGCAAATGACAAAAATTTGAAAAAAATTGCAGAAAATGTGTAGATTTTGTGATCACATTTTCACAGGCATAACTTAGTTTATGATAGTTATGATAGTTTATGATATCATATCATAAGATAGTTTTATACAGTTTTGTTTATAGATATCAGTTTCAGAGGTTATCAAACTTGGAAGTAGGGACTCCCAACGGGGTGCAAGTGGTTCATGGAAATTTATTTTTAGGACTGTAAAAGGTAATGGTGAATGATAATGATATTTAATTTTCATTTCAATGATATTGGCTTTTGATAGTTATTGTGAAAAGTGCTATGCAAATAATAAATAAATAAATAAAATGGAAAAAATTCAAATGTTTGTCTTCAGGTTTCTACATATCTAATAGTGGGTAGAACAAAAATATACATTTGATGTACAAAATCAATATTTTTAGATCATATTCTAAGTGCCTAAATCAAAACTGAACATTTTTCAAAGATTTGATGCTAAAAAAAACTCTGGGTTGATCCAATGAGTGCTTTTGAAGATTAAATAAGATGACTTGACAAAGTCTGCCAGTGTCACGAATCCGGTCCATGAACTTTCCTTTTCATTGACTCTCGCACCACACAAACTGTTGCATAGCACCCCGGACTACATTTCCCATCATGCATTACTGATTGCACTCAGCACGAATTGCACACACCTGTTTACACTGATTGCACCCAGCTGTTTCATATCACTCCCTCACTATATAACACTCACTCTTATCCCTTCCCTCTGCCGAGTATTGTTCCGCATTTATCACTCCCCTAGCAATAGCGACTCTACAGAGCCCTCGTTTGTTGCCTTAGCCTTAGCCCTAGTCATTTGCCTTAGCCTTAGCCCTTGTCATTAGCCTTAGCCTTAGCCTTAGCCTTCTCGGTTTCTGATCTTCGCCTGGTTCCCTGGATTCACCCCTTTTGTCTTGCCCCTTTTTTGATTCTGTCTGCCGATCGTCGACCTGCGCTAGCCCTAGGACTATTCTTGTGTTTTGCCCACCATATACCTGTCTGCCTCTATCTGACCCATGCCTGTTTTGACCACGTCTCTGTCTTCTCCACAATAAAGTTTGCACATGGATCCGCACGTCTCACGTCTCGTCAGCCCCGTAACAGCCAGGTTACCTCTAGCCAGTCAGATTGAACTGATTGTTTCAGTCAGTGCTTGCAATTTTTGTGTAGAGTAGGCTATGCATCAGACGGACAGCAAACGGATTGTGGCCATCCGTACACTTCCCACCTGAGGTCGAGACTAGACTTCAACTGAATTTCTTCCCTGTCTGGATAGCAAACTGTAGTACGTCACAGTAATTTGTTCATATGTTTAAGCTAATAAGCATTTCCTAAGAGCTGCATTAGCACTGCTTCATTTAGCTTGTGCGTATAGTTTCCATTTGACCACAGGTAGTACAGCAACAAAAATATTCCAAGTGCTCAAGCTCAGCATTACAACTGGAGCCAGGGACAAATCAATTTAGCCTAAATTGTCATTTTGTAGAGCAAAAACACATTTAATTTTGAACTGAGCTTACTTTGTCTGTTCAAGCTTGTGAATAATGAACATCCTAAATCTTTATTAGCGTTACCTTGGTGATCATACTAGCACAAGAGAGACTGTTAAAGAATAGCACTGTCAGAGCTCTAGATATTGTGTTTGCTCTGCCAAATTGTAAGACATGATGACAGGAAGGAATTTGATCATGTATTTTGAGCCTGACATATAATGACCTGACCATGCATCTACTCAAACCCAGCGCTTATAACTGCTGCCAGTTCGAGGATGATTTAAAGTAGTTAGCAAGTTTTCTCTGCCAAGCTCTATGTATCTGTAATTATATGCAGATGGGTGGACTGATGAGTCGCTGGTGTGGTTTATGGTTTAACATTGACCAAGCAGCCAGATGCAATGTGAAGGATGTGGTTTTCGGACATGAACTTCATATCATTATGGGAAAGAGTATGATGTTTTCTCTTTTTCTATCCTGATTTACAGCTATCTAAATTTTCCTTTCTACAGATGTAGCGAGACCAATTACGTCCCGTTGGAATATATTCGGTAAGTACTGCTTCTTGGATATACTGCAAAACACAGAAAGTACATACTTAACCTCTCGCCTTCCACTTTGTACAAACTTGTTAAAAGATCTATGCATCTTTGCATGGAGAGCGACTGGTTTGCTTGGTCTTCACACAAACTGCAGATGAATCTACGGTGTAAAGAAATACTGTGAATGTAAACATTTTGTGAGAGATATTTTATCCTCTCCTCAGAGGTCTTGATTTAAACACCCTGGTCGCACACAGTTCATCGGCTTCAGTTTTTCCATATGCCGTCTCAGAGTGCCAGATTATCTAAACTCCTGGAGATTATTTCTCTTGGCTCTGGAGTTGTCAGCAAGAAATTAGGCGTTTGCTAAAATAACGGCTGGTGTCAAAGTTGTACATTGTCTCAGGAATCTTCTCTTTGCCAAGAGGAGAGAGGTGTGAGAAAAGGGAGTTACCCTGCTGTCTTTCATTTAGAGCAGTGCTTCTCTAACTGGGGTATCATAGAACGTTGAGTAAAGTGATCGAATTGAAGAGGAAAAAAACGAATAAACGAAAATAGAAATATAATCAATAACAGGCTAATAATAATAATAATAATAATACGGAAAAAAGACGTTCAGTTAATAGACTGACAAGACTGTGGGATGGATGAACATGTGTCTTGTAGGCCTATTTTATTTGATGTACCTTAGGTATTGTTCATAATAAACTTCTTTCGAATGCTGTTTACATCGCGCATAGACATTCACGTACAGCATCGCCTATTGTTAATATAATCTTTTAATAATGTATTAATTTCTATAATATAATAATTTCTTAATTTAACACCACTTACCTGTCTTAAACTGTCCTGATCGTCCATTTTGAAGCGGTTAATTAGCCAGAATAGCGTGTTTGGTGCCTGGTCCCACACTGATTGTAAGGCAAAACGTGATTGGTTGGAGCGAGAATACGCTACGATTGGTCGGCGCCACGTGACTGGTATCTGATTGGCTTAAGTAGAAGGGGGGTGGAGTCCATCCATTTGTGGATTGGTTTGCCTCTTGACGCTTGAAATGTCTCAAAATCCACAAATAAGCGCAACGATTTACAAATGCACAGGGAGCTATCCACAAATGCATGCAGCGATCTACAAATGCACAGGACGCGATTCACAAATGAATGCCAGGCAAAGTTGTGTTTGTGACATAAAAATATATCTGTGAATATGTTTTTTATTTGCAAATCTCATTTTATTTTTTGTGTGAATTTAATTCTTGTTTGTGAAACTCTAAGATTTATTTGTGGATCTCATTCTATTTATTTATCAATACATTTTATTTTTGTTAATCTCTTTACATTTATTTGTGGATCATAATGTATTTATTTGGAATTATGCAACGATTCTACCCCCATAGACAAACATCTTCCCAAATTCGTAATGAGAATCATTTATAAATCTGCATGCTGTTGTCAACAAAAAGATGCACTGAGATCTTCCTGTGGGTTTCTGCCAAAATAAAAGCCGAGAAAAAGCAACAACTCCATTGACATTCATAAATTATAGTATTGTAATTGTAACACTTTTTCACACAGGGCCTGTAGATTTGGATTTTGCTTTCCCTTAATAATAAAAACCTTCATTTAAAAACTGCATGTTGTGTTCACTTGTGTTATCTTTGACTAATATTTAAATTTGTTTGATGATCTGAAACATTAAAGTGTGACAAACATGCAAAAAAATAAGAAATCAGGAAGGGGGCCAACACTTTTTCACACCACTGTATATATATATATATATATATATATATATATAAATATATAATTGGGGGGGGGGGGACAATAGGGATTTCGCCTAGGGCGTCAAATTGTCTAGAATGGCCCTGCAATTGTGACTTTATTTGTCAGCGTGACTTCATATTTTGCTATTGCGATGTTATTTCTGACAATGTCACTTAATATCTCACAAGCATGACTTTAAATCTGACAGTGTGACTTTATATCTTGCAATTGCATTTTTTATCTTGCAGTTGCGTCTTTTTCATAATGTCCCTTTATATTTAACAACTGGGAACATAAATATTGCAGTGTGACTTATATTTTGCAACTCTTATTTTAAACTTTTATCTCATAGTTATCTTTTGTATTTTGTACTCTGAGGCAGAAACAAGCTTCCATAAATTTCTTATCTTATATACAATTTTAATAAAGCTTTGTGACTACAACAGGTTCATGCCTATTTGGTATGCAGTAAGTCTGTCTGTAAAAAGCCTCGGACAATACGCAGAGCTCATATGTGCATCATGATGCTAACAAAGCCTGTTGGATTATTTTCAATCTAAGAAACACTGTATCTCAATTTGCTTGTTGACATCTGGTGGAAGCATCACAGCGGTGAAATATCGATTAGTAAATAATAAAACTGTAATGAGAGATGACATATCCGTTTGCATGTGGTTAGCAAAAGCCAGTGAGTTATTAATCACAAAGCAGATTTAGCAAGGCACGCTCAAATTGTGTTGCATGTCAACATTTGGCTTCCCCCACCCAAAACATATGCTCCAAATGAGGCTTTTAATGCATTACCCTGCTATTCCAAGAGAGCAGCAGGATCTGATGGAGTGTTGCCTTCAGACTGCCAACAGGTCACGAATCAGAGTCAGAGAAGGGTGAATAAAATCAATGCTTCATATCTCGCAATATGCTTTGTTCATCATCGCTAACCTTTATTTACGGTATCTGGTCGCCTAGTACATGTCAGGACTCTTGGAACCAAATATTCGATCCATCCCATCAATTTTTATGAGATTTTTTTCCACTTATATACAGCATTACGTCAATATTGTTTAATTGCTTGTTTGGTTAAATTTACGATGGCCATGTTATGCAAAGAATTATGGCCCATACTATGTTTTGTTGCCATTTTCGTGTCTCAGGTTTACCAACAAGACTGTTAAACCCCAATCCAACACATAAAACAATTCTCATTTCATGCTCAGATTTGCAACTTTATGTCAAGCTCCACTTTCATCCGAGGCCCACAGAAACCAGCTGTGTTTAAGTCCAGGCTTTGTACAGTATCAGAGGTGCTGGAACTTTTTCAAGAAAAAGATGTAATGAGATCTAAGGCACTGAACAAATATCCCTGAGAGATTTACTCCCGCCAAACGGCACAGGCTGACCATAGTTCAAACCTTCAGTCTGATTTATGGGCTACTTTATCTGATTTAATGAGCATTTCAACAATTAGCTTAGCCTGCATCAGAGCGCTCGGAGTGGCCTATCAGTCATGACCTGTGAAAATACAGCTGCTTTTTTAACGATGGCAAACATGGGCTTTCATTTTAATGGGCGGATCTCACAGCTCAGTTGCAAGCGAGGCTCATTATGCCATCTTGTAAGGGGAGCCGTCATTTCTCCCTTTTTTTCACCACCTCAGCCACTGACTTTTAGAGGAATAATATATCATCTCTTAAAATAGCCCGTCCCACGCTGCAGGTATGGGGAGATCTCCGCAGAGGAAGATTGGAAGATCAATTAGAGCCACGAGGCAGCTTGTTGTCACTGACGCATCATTAGTAGCTTAATCAAGAGTAGTTTGATGCTTTTTCAACCAAAAATGAATTCAAAGTTCATCCCCTAGTGCAGCAAATGAGGCATGGTGTTTTGATTTCTTGAGAACATAGCCACTGTTATCGTGTTGACATGTGAAGGGGTCGGTGAAGGATTTTTCCAGTTCACCCCCTGTGTATGTTGTGAAATGTAGTTAGGTGTTGCTCGACGAGGCTTTGTTAGGCCGCACATCCATAGAGTTGCAGACACACGCGCTCTGTGTCTGCAGAGAGGTGGAAGAACAGAAGTCCAGCAGCACCGCTGAGATTATAGCCTTAAGAAATATGAAACTGCACACTGTCATGATGACATGTTGCTAAGCAACTAATAACAGTTTTTATATTGATCTTCAATGTAATGTTTCTTCCAAGGGAGGACATGCAGCTTTGCAAACTGTAAATCAGAAACACGAATCATGTGTTGCTGCAAATTGAATTCATCTTCAGTGCATTTTTATATATCAGGTGAAATTAAATTTTTACATTGTACAATGGTAAATTGCATTTAAAATGAAAGAGTAAAGCTAACTTTGGGATTATGAAAGGAAATGAATACAAATGTTACCAATAACAGAAACTGCTTAAGATTCATCAGTATAACTCAGATTCATTCAGTTGTTTATCAGGCTTCTCTTTCCAACTGGATCCGATTTAACAGTCGGATCCAAGACGTCTGTGTAAGTCTGGAGTTTCTTCAGACTTTACATATGTTGCTAATTAAGCAGACAGGCTAGATCTGAATCCAGACTCTTCTTAAAGGGACAGTTCACCTATAAATGAAAGTTCTGTCATTATTGGTTCACCCTTATGTTATTCCAAACCTGCATGACTTGCTTTTTTATTTGTGGCATGAAATAAGCTTCAGAAAAGGATGCCAAAGCAAACCTAAAGAACCTTATAGCTTTGTATGACAGAGGATGGAAATTTAAGCGAAATAAAATATGCACTATGCACTTTTATTCATGAGTTCATTGGATAGTGATTATAGTGATTCATGAGTGAATCATTGTTTTGAGTCAGATCTGTAAATGAATCAGTTGATCATTTGACTGAACCTGTTTGAATCACTGCTTGATTAATTAAATTAAGTGATGGCCTTTATATATATATATTACTGAAATATCATAACGTGAGAAGGGTCTGACATTTCTGAATGACAAAAAAAATGTTCATGTATGTAGAAATATTTAGTCATTTGTATATTAATAATGTTGAACAATTTGTGTTACTGTGTAAAATTAAAGAGTAAGTTAGAAAATGATTCTTTGGTTTAAAATCAGTATTATGCTTTAACTGCAAAAAGAAAGAAAAGAAAATACACTACCCATGTCGGTCACAGAAGGTGAACTTTCCACTGGATATAATTGGGTAAGCACCATTTTCTTCCTCCCAGTAAACACAGCGAAACCTGGTAGTAAAACTATTTGACACAGTTAAATTAATCACATCTCCATGCCTCGGGCGCCCCATGTGAATCCCCACATGGTGCCAGCACAGACAGGATATTGGCACACTTGGAAAGATTGGCAGATAGAAAAGGACAGTCTGTCAATGTGACTTTTTCTATTTTTGAAAAACCCAAACGCTTAATGCTTGCGAATACCACAGAATATAGTTTTATTTAGGTGTTTTTGTGATTTTTCTTGAAGATAAATGATTTTGACTCTTAGATAAACAGGGCTGTTGATGTTTGCCTGATTAAAAACACTGTCATGGCAGTCTAACCGAAGAAAAGTCAAGGTTTATGAGCGGGCCGCATACAGTAATGATTTCTGGAGAAAGCTCAAGGCTGACGGAGACATAATAGGCCAGTTCTGCCTCTCATGTGGTCCTATCTGAGAGTGACTCATGCGATACTTAATCCTGGTGATTCAGGGAGGGAAACCCAACATTTTATGTAAAGTAAAAGCCATGAATTATTGGATTGTCCAGTGCAGCTATTATTTATTTGATCCTTTACGCCGACACATCCTGGTCCGGTAATGAATTGGGTTGCAATTTGTCAGTGAGGAGCGATACAATCTCCTGTTGAAATGAGCACTATTCTCAACGGAGGACCATAAAACAACACATTGTGTCACTGATTAGCCAAATCCATTATGCTCTAATTAAATCACTAGATACTGCACATTACTGCTCTGAGCACTGCAGTGGCCTTTATCACTAAAGCCCACAGATAATTATTTGATTTATTTGATTAGCTTGTTTTCACTTTGCAGTTCTTACTTTTTATGGAATATTTTAGAGACATGCTCACGTTTTCTTTTTGCATTTTCATTTATTATTATTTACTAGAAGTGTCTAAAAGACACCATCTAACTAATACATCGCTAGCTTAAAAGTTTCGATTTTGTGTAAACACTGAAGAATTATAATGCATTATAATTATAATCCTTCCTCATTTTACCCTTTAGCCTGATGTTAGACTAGCGCTCTTGTCTTGAGCTAAGCCACCTGGGGAGAGGGCAGCTAAGTTAATTGTCAGATCGCTGTGATCTCTGAGGCATCTGAGGTGTCTTTTACTGATGAAATGTCCCATATTATTTGACTTTTCCCACCATTTGTTTTCTCTCTGAAATGTACACTAACGTTCAGTTTGTTTTAAAGAAATTAATACTTTGGTCAGACTTTATTTTAAGCTCCAATTCTCACTATTAACAAACCATTAACTACAACTTTTGCCTCAATAAACTCCTTATTAATAGTTAGTAAGGTAGTTGTTAAGTTTAGGTATTGGGTGATTAGGAAAGTAGAATATGGTCATGCAGATTATGTGCTTTATAAGCACTAATAAACAGCTAATATGTTAATAATTGGCATGCTAATAAGCAACTAGTTAATAGTAAGAATTGGTCCCTATACTAAAGGTGTTTGAATAATATATTTGTCACAATAATGTCAGAATATTGTTTACATTATTGATCAGTGGTGTACCTTCGGAGTAGTCGTGCACTGTTTTATAGCAGTTTTTTGTTGTAACGCTTAATGTTCGAAACAACCCACTAATTTTATTAAAATTCTTACCTTTGTGGATTTAAGACAAGTTGGAGTTTATCCTAAGAGGTTATGTATGATGGTTACTAAGAACTTTCTTTAGAACAATCTTAGGAAAAACCTTAAGAACATTATAAAGAAATGTTTTTGAGAATACAAAATATTTATAACTTTATTCTTAAGCTAGAAAATGAGAAGAAAAGTTAAGAATTTTATTCGTAATAATCTTACATGAATTTGTCACCTGAAGTATTAAAATGCTGTGTAAAAATATGAAAAATTAGGTTAATATTAAAAGTATGAATATTTCCTTTCTAGCTGGATTAAAAAGATTTGCGCTTGTTATTTTATTCCTCTGATGTTAATTTCATCTGCTTATAGAGTCTGCACAATCAGTAGACCAATCTGTCCAATCTCAGTCCAGGTGGCTTAAATATCCTGACATGTGTACGCTGTACCTTAATATACCAGAATATGTTTATTCTGAATGATGCGTGGGGTGGGTGGGGGGGTGGTGTATACATTGAGACAGATTAACAGTAATTGGCAGTTTTACAGAAGGCAAAATAAGGAAAATAAATGGCAAAGCGTACACTCATTCACTCGGACACTTCCAGCATTCTTAACCCAGCGTGTCATGCGGTCGTATCTGTCCAGCTAATAAATTTACCCCAAATAGCGATATGCTGACAGCAGGTTTCCCATTGCAAAGCTCTTACCGCACATTAACTTATAAGTACCCGACACATGGAAATTGGCTTTTACATTTTCTGCCCCTCTGCTCCTTTGGAACTTATCCCAGACAGATGTGTCTCTTTGAAAGATTACACTGAACTGCAACCAAAAAAATAAGAAGTCAAATTAAAAAAATCACCTCCATTAGAGTCAGTCGAGATGTTAGAGAGATATTAACAGGTTAGCAAGGGCCAGGGTGCTTCTAGATCATTTTAACTGTCAATGCCAAGATTCTTTTCCAGGTACAAATTTATTTTTGGATATATGGTGCCAAAACATCACGGGTGTTGTTGTGAAAGTACCATCTGGTTCATTAATTTAAAGTATTCCAGAAAATTGCGGACCCCCCTAGGAATGATTTACGAGCTGAATGTATTCCTCAAGCAGACTTAGCATTTTAAATACCACTCTGCAAAGAAAGGAAACTTTGGATAGCTTAAGTGTTCGCAGCATGTGTAAATTGATTAGAGATGAAAGTGTAAAAAACCAACTGCTGAGGAATTCCTGGGGGTTATGATGATGAAATAGGCTGACAGACTGTTGCCTAAACCGCCTTTTCAATACCGACACCTGGAAGTGACCTGTGTGGTAGCAGGGCAGTCCTGTCTTGGCACCTTTGACACGTTCACCCTGAGGGGGCAGAGAGCCAGTAGTCTCCCACACTCTCTGGTTAACCTCATGTCACTCTGCGGTGGCGAGAAAGACCCGTTTGAACCCCAATAAAGAAGGCAACTCGCAGATGCCTTGCCAAAAAAATCCAGCATTGCCAGTTAAAAATTTGTTGAATGCCTAAAATTGAGCCTGACATATATTTATATGGGAATTCTGATCACACATATTTGTGTGGGTATTTGTGCCACACCATTATTTAATTTCAAGATATATGTGAACATAATTAAATTTTTTACCAATCCATTTAGCATTGTGATACAAAATTTCAGAAAAAAACACCCCTGAACTGCACATACTGAAAGAAAAATTATATTTCAGTTCTTTTGCATCCACTCAAAAAACATTTGCGTTCCCCCAAGAAACTTTCTTGCTTGCACAACTTTTGCAATGGAATTAATATGAGGTGGGAGGGAAAACGTCTCAGGTTACATATGTAACCATGGTTCCTCGAGGGAACGAGACGTTGCGTCGGAGGACGCTTAGGGAATGCCCTTCAGCGTGACCGGCTCTGAATCCCGTGTGTAATCAGTCCAATAGATGGGCGAGACGTCACGGGGGGGGGGTGACGTAATGACCAGACGTTCCTCTTCAGGAACTCGAGCTGCGTCGGAGGACGCTTAGGGAACAAGTATGCCCACGCCGCCAGAATTACAAATCTCTGCCTAGTGTGGAAGCCTGCACAGCTAAGGCGAGAGAACAGAAGAGCCGGGAGTGGCTCGCATATCTAGGCCATAGAACCTGACAAAGGTTAGGGGCATGGACCATCCTGCAGCGTCGTAGATGTCCTGCATTGAGACACCTGCCAAGAAGGCCTTGGAGGCCGCCACACTTCGGGTAGAGTGAGCCTTGACCCCTAGAGGTGAAGGAAGATCAGAGGACTCATAAGCATTGGAAATGGCATCTACTATCCACCGACTGAGGGTCTGTTTTGTAGCTGGAAGCCCTCTCTTAGGGGGACCATAGCAAACAAGCAGTTGGTCC
Organism: Sinocyclocheilus grahami; assembly: GCF_001515645.1. Classification (NCBI taxonomy): domain Eukaryota; kingdom Metazoa; phylum Chordata; class Actinopteri; order Cypriniformes; family Cyprinidae; genus Sinocyclocheilus; species Sinocyclocheilus grahami. The sequence goes on from NW_015505293.1 coordinate 1,094,346, forward strand.
GCCCTTCTCCACAGGGCAGCTCTGTGAACATATGCGTTCAGTGCTCGCACTGGACACATACAGTTCTGCTGGTCTGGTTCCCCGAAGGGAGGAGGACTGAAGGCCTGGAGTACGACAGGCCGTGGTGTAGAGGAGGGGACCTTAGGAACATACCCCACTTGAGGGTACAGAAATGCTTTGGCCAGACCGGGCACAAAGTCGAGATAGGAAGGGGCCACTGAGAGGGCCTGCAGATCCCCCACTCTCTTGAGAGAAGATATCGGCAGAAGGAAAGTAGTCTTGATAGTGAGGGGGCGATCAGAGATCTCCTCGATAGGCTCGAAGGGAGACCTACAGAGAGCTTCTAGCACCACAGCCAGGTCCCACATGGGGACACGAGATCGTACCGGAGGCCTCAGCCTCAGCGCACCGCGGAGGAAACGTATAACTAGGGGGGTGTCTGCCCACTGACTGGCCACCAAGAGGGGCGTGGTAGGCCTCAATGGCCGCCACGTAGACCTTCAGGGTGGAGTGGGTCAACCCTGTGGAGAATCGGGCCTGCAGGAACTCCAGCACTGTTCCAACCGGGCAGTTAACTGGGTTGAGCTGGTGGTCTCCGCACCACGAAGTGAAAAGTTTCCACTTCAAGGCGTACAGTTTCCTCGTTGAGGGAGCTCTGGATTGGAGGATGGTCTCAACAACCTCGGTTGAGAGACCGGAAGCTATGAGTTGTGCCCCCTCAGGGGCCACACCCACAGCTTCCACAGCTCCGGGCGGGGGTGGCTAATCGTACCCTCCGCCTGTGAGAGGAGATCTCTCCTGATGGGAATCTCCCATGGAGTGCCGCCAAGGAGAGAAATCAGGCCAAAGAACCATACTCGGCCCGGCCAGAATGGGGCTACTAGCAGAAGACGGACCCCGTCCCGGCGCACTCTCTCTAGAACTCCAGTGGAGCTGGATGAGTCAGAGAGAACCAGAGGGGACAGTGCGATGTCATCTGAGTCGCAAACAGGTCCACCTGGGCCTGGCCAAAAACTCTCCATCCACCTCGGGGTGAAGCATCCATTCCCCGGGCCTCAGCCCCTGCCTCGACAGGATGTCTGCTCCCATATTGAGATGCCCAGGAATGTGAACTGCTCTCAGCGAGAGAAGTTTGCCCTGGGACCACACAAGGATCTGGTACGCTAGTTTGTACAAACGGCGTGAGCGCAGACCTCCCTGGTGGTTGATGTAAGAGACCACCACTGTGTTGTCGGTGCGCACCAACACATGGTGACCTCTCAGGTCTGGGAGGAAGTGTCTTAGTGCATGCAGCACGGCCAGCATCTCCAGACAATTTATATGCTATGTCAGATGGCGACCACTCCACAGACCGCGGGCAGGGTGGCCCCTCATGACCGCACCCCAACCGGGGAGGGATGCGTCCGTCGCTAGCGTTATGTGGTGACAGGGAGCTCCCAGCACCGGGCCCTGAGACAAGAACCAAGGTTCCTCCACATGTCCAAGGCACGTAGGCATCGCCGCATGACCCTGATCATGCGAAGCGAGTTTCCCCTAGGGGAGAACCCCTTGGTCGTGAGCCACCACTGTAGGGGTCTCATGTATGCATCGTGGTCGAATCCCACACCACGCCTAGATAAGTGGTCCTCTGTAATGGAGAAAGCACACTTTTCTTGGCGTTTAGCCTCAACCCCAGTTTTCTCATGTGGGCGAGAACGACATCTCGATGTCGAACCACCGTCTGCTCAGATTGAGCTAAAATCAACCAGTTGTCGATTATAGTTCAGAATGCGGATGCCCTGGAGTCGCAACGGAGCCAGGGCTGCATCCACACACTTTGTGAAAGCGTACCAATATAAAGAACCGATATTGGTACACTTTGCCCCTAAAAGCAAACCTCAGGAACTTCCTGTGAATGGGAAGGATGGAAACATGGAAGTATGCGTCTTTCAGATCGGTCGTGACAAATCAGTCCTCGGACCTGATCTGAGACACGACCTGCTTGAGAGTGAGCATCATGAACTTCAGTCGCATGACTGAGCGGTTCAACTGACACAGATCTAAAAACCCCCCATCCTTCTTTGGAACTATGAAGTACCGGCTGTAGAACCCGGACTCTGCTATGCGAGGAGGGACCACCTCGATAGCCTCCTTCCTCAAGAGAGTAACTACTTCTTGTTCCATGACCAGAGCCTGCTCGGGGCCCACCAGCGTGCGCGTAATCCCGTTGAAACGAGGCAGAGGAGAACCAAACTGGATTCTGTAGCCTCTCTCTACAGTATGCAGAACCCACTGAGACACATTTGGCAGTAGTTTCCACACTTCCAAAGAATCTACTAAGGGAATCTATCTCTTGAGACTGACCTCATGCGGATGCCCTGGAGTCGCAACGGAGCCAGGGCTGCATCCACACACTTTGTGAAAGCGTACCAATATAAAGAACCGATATTGGTACGCTTTGCCCCTAAAAGCAAACCTCAGGAACTTCCTGTGAATGGGAAGGATGGAAACATGGAAGTATGCGTCTTTCAGATCGGTCGTGACAAACCAGTCCTCGGACCTGATCTGAGACACGACCTGCTTGAGAGTGAGCATCATGAACTTCAGTCGCATGACTGAGCGGTTCAACTGACACAGATCTAAAAACCCCCCATCCTTCTTTGGAACTATGAAGTACCGGCTGTAGAACCCGGACTCTGCTATGCGAGGAGGGACCACCTCGATAGCCTCCTTCCTCAAGAGAGTAACTACTTCTTGTTCCATGACCAGAGCCTGCTCGGGGCCCACCAGCGTGCGCGTAATCCCGTTGAAACGAGGCAGAGGAGAACCAAACTGGATTCTGTAGCCTCTCTCTACAGTATGCAGAACCCACTGAGACACATTTGGCAGTAGTTTCCACACTTCCAAAGAATCTACTAAGGGAATCTATCTCTTGAGACTGACCTCTGGTGTAATGAGAGCAGCTAGCTCAGTGCCCTGTAACGGCGAACTGGCAGGAGACAACCGAATCAGCTGCTCTAGAGACCTCCGCAGAGGTGGCGAGCCTCTTAGCACCGCTACGTTCCCGGGCGGTGACTGAGAGTGGCACTCGCGGGAGACTGCTGCGCCCTGTAACTCCAGCAGGGTTAGCAGACCGATCTCCTGAGGGCACTGAGGCGAGACGAACGCCGTGTAATGCGGTGAAATCCGCTCCACCCCAGAGGGGCCTGCCCTCATGAGCCCTGGGCCAGTGGTGTCAGGACTTCTTGGTCGAGGACCTCTTAGTCTTAAGTACGGTCCGCAGATCAGGCTTAGACTTCGAGGCCCCCGACCCAGAGCGTTGCTTAAACTCGCGGTCCCGACGCAGAGGAGCACATGAGGCAACACTCTGTTTTTGTGCCTCCCTTTATGAGGAGCTGGTACTTGGAGGGGGCTGCTCTCGCCCAGCAGCCCCCAGAGCTAGAGAGCAGCGCGGGAGGAACCGCTGGAACGCCACCGCCTGTTTACGAGCCTCCTAGTACCTATCGATGACAGAATTGACTGCGTCGCCGAATAGGCCAGAAGGCGCAAGCGGGGCGTCCATGAGGCAGACCTTATCTCATTCTTTCATATCTGATAAGGTCAGCCATAAATGCCTCTCCGCCGCCACCATAGCTGCCATAGACCTGCCGATGGCACGGACGGTCTCTTTAGTGGCACGGAGAGACAAATCAGCGGTCCTCCTGAGTTTAGTGATATCATCTGAATTTATCTGCTCACGCTCGTCTAGCTCTTTAAGCAGGCATGGTGTGCAGACACGCACCAGCCTGACCCGCTGCCAAGTACCCTTTGCCCACCAGCGCTGATGTAGTTCTTAGCAGCTTGGAGGGCAAATGTCGGAGCCTTTAAAGACGATGCAGCGTCAGGTGACAGATAGCTCGCGAGCGTCTGTTTTACCCGAGGCATCGTCTTATAACCTCGCTCAGTCATCCCCACCACATTGCCATAATAATCGGAGGCGGGGATAAAGAGGCGGGCCGAGAAGGGTCTTCCCCACGACCTCGACACCTCGGTGTGGAGGTCGGGGAAAAAAGGCAGGCTCCGGCGTGGAGGTGGTGGCTTAGTACGCAAAAATCGCTCATCTAATTTACTTTTCTGCGGCTCAGCCATTTTCTCGGCGGGCCAATCGATGTTCCACTTGGCCACCGCACGAGTTACCACCTCTAAAAGCTCCTCATACTGAGGCGTTTGAGGGGGCGAATCCTCATCGACGCTCACCACATCAACCTCCTCGGAGGAAGACAGGCGGAGCGTCGATCCCGTTCCCCGGGGGGAAGTAACCGCAGAACGGGCTTCCAATCCCAGAGAACGGGCGCTGAATCTGGTGGGTGAGGAAGAAGATAGTGACTCGCCCGTCTCCATTTCCTCCACCAGATCCACCTGCGAACCCCACGAGCGTAATCGCCGCTCCACCTCGACGGAAGCGGGACCAGCGCCGCGGGGAACGCTAGAGAAGGCTCCCTCTGCAAAGAGAGCCTTCCGGGAGCGGAGAACATGCATGGAGAGACGCTCGCAATGCGCCCGCATTGCCTCTCTCAAGAGTCGACTCAGTATGTTCCGCTCCCAGGCAGTATATTACGGGTGTGTATCCCCACCCGTAATATAACGTGGGCAGGGAGAAGCCTGAAATGCTGCCTGCCCTCGCCCCTTATGTGTTTCTTTTTCTCATGTGCTTTTGACATTTTCTGATGTCAAAACAACATCAAATAAGACAGATATCAGACTGACACACACACACAGAGCGCTTGCTGAATGACAGAAAGCTGACGCCGGTTTCACCGCACGTGCTTTTATAGCTTCCTGGTCATTACGTCACCCACCCTTGACGTCTCGCCCATCTATTGGACTGATTACACACGGGATTCAGAGCCGGTCACGCTGAAGGGCATTCCCTAAGCGTCCTCCGACGCAGCTCGAGTTCCTGAAGAGGAACTATATTTTAATGCTTTTGTTAGCAAACGAAAAGTTTCTCAGGGAAACACGATACTTTTATGAGAAAACGCAAAAGGTTTTGCAAGCATATTCAACATTTTAGCAAGAGAACACAAAAGTTTTGAGAGCAAATGCAAAATCATTGAAATATCATTTTTTCCTCCTATCTTATATTTTTTTCCATTAACATGTACACTGTTGTACATATTAGTACATTTATACTGTTAAAAATATTTAAATCACTTTATTTCAATCAGTCTTAATGTTCTGTGCTACATGCATGGACCAGACTTTTTTTTCATAGTCAAAAGTTTCTACATGTTCACATATTATAATGAATACAATATACAGGAAAAACGTAGCAATTCATAAGACATTTTAGAATAAACGCTGCATGCAGTAAATAATTATGTTCACCTGCTGTGAGTAAAATTTACTCCATTATGAGTTGATTTGGCACAGGAAAAACCAAAGGGAATTAATACATATGCAGTTTAAAGTGTTATAATGGGTAGCTGGCAGCCATGCTGTTAAAGTCAACAAAATACTAATTCATTCATACATTCATTTACACCCTTTTCCAGTTTACAATTAAGCATAAATTAGTTTGTTCATGGCAAAAATTCCTCAACAACTTAGTAAGTGATGCACTAGCATGTGTTTCCTCTGAAGACATCGGTGTACATCTTTCAGGGATTTCTCACAGACCTCACTAATGAAACCTAATGAGTGTGGAGACCTGCTCGCTCAGAATGCTGTCAGGGATTGTACAGGTGTTGGCACACATGAGCAAAAATGCTTGTTACAGGTGTGCGTAAACCAAAAAACTTGGACCAAACTAACTTTTTGCCATCTGCATAATGTGTTTATGTTGATGAAGGCAATTTGAAAATATGTCAGTCAAGGAGGTCACTGTTAAGGTCATCAGCTGTGTGACCAATGGAGTTCTCAATAGGGGCCACTGAGGTCAGTTCACTTAAGACCTAAGGATGAAATAACACTGGCAGTAGAAGTTGTAAATAAACAAATATTTTTTTTTCTATTGATGTCAGTTCAAAAATAACCATATATTCTGACTAAATAACTGAAATAGGAAGTAACATACACATGAATTTTTTTTTTTAATTTTTAAGAATTCATAATTTTATTTGGCAAGGATGCATTCAATTGATCAATAATGACAGTAAAGACATTTGTAATGTTACAACACATTATTGTTTCAAATAAATGCTTTGAACTTTATACTCATCAAAGAATCCTGACAAAAATGGTTTCCACAAAAATATTAAACAACACAACTGCTTTCAACACTGATGATGATAAGAAATGCTTCTCAAGCACCAGATCAGCATATTAAAATGATTTCTGAAAGATCATGTGACACTGAAGACTGGAGTAATGCCTGCTGAAAATTTAGCTTTGCCATCATATGAATAAATTGTTTAATAATATACTGAAATAGAAAACAATTATTTTAAATTGGAATTTTTCACAATACTACTGATACTACTGTATCAAACATAAGAGACTAATTTCAAAAACAACCCCAAACTTTGTAATATTAGTATATATATATATATATATATATTGATAATATTTTAATATATTATAGTAAGATTTTTTGCCAGTCTTTATATTTATTTCATAGAATTTTTAAAACCATAAACTGGTTTCCAAATATAGCCACACTGTTACCTAGTGAGTTCGCCTAAGGTGCCAATACAATTTGTTAACTAGGTCACCAATTACATTACCTTTTTATCGCTGACAAGCTTATGGCTGAAATCACAAAGAGCAAAAAACACAATGAGAGTATTCAGTGCAAGTTTAAGACATGCCAAAGGAAGGTATGATGAAGACAGTGTTTACCAAACGAGAAGTCAAGATTAATCTTAAGGTAACTTCTCTGATTTCACTCTTTGTTGATTTTAGCTGTGATCTTCATGACATTACTCATCGGTGAACTTCTCTGTGAGTTCACACATGAAGCCATAGGTCTGCTCATATTTCACCCTCCATCATAATGCAGAATAAATGCATGCGCACATAGCACAAACAAAGCATCAGTGATTGCAATTCTACATCATTTGAAGGCAGGCCTAGGGATAGTGATTGCACATTCCAGCTAAATAAATGCAGACGTTTGTGAAACGCAAAATTAGGGATATTTTTGTCACTTGGGGATGTCAATAAACAATGAAGACATTGTAATGAGCTATATAAAAAACATCTATCAGCGCAGATAGGAGCAAGCAATAGAGGGACGGTTATTGAATGTTCATGGGTGCTGCTTCCCCTCAGAGTGATGGATCCTGCGCCAGCGCTCCAAGGCTCACGCGACCCTAACGCCAGATTAAATCTGACACTCATGACCGCAACTGTCAGGGCCACAAAACGAATGGAAAACCAAGAGCGACAGACTAATTAGGTCTTTCCTGAGAGGTGGTTTATTTTCATATTTACTCCAGAGCGGTGAAGGCCAAATCCCCACTCACCCCCTAAAACTACCGTGCCACACAAACAGATCATAATTACAAAGAAAATAGGCCTGATTGCTTTTTGATTGGGTTAATAGGCATATTGAAACATACTTCATTTGCTGGCACATGCAGGGGGTGAGAAAAAGCACAGGTTGTTGGCCTCTATTAGTGCAGAAGACACATTAATGGCTTTTAATGAATATTGTTTGTATTAATCTTGTCTTGTGGTGAAACAGATTGAAGGCACATTCCATTATTAGTCAAAATTGCACACAAGCAGAGAATGAATCATGGATCAAGAGCGGCAGAATGCTGTAAATTACTAGCCATGTTTGCTGATTTATGGGACTGTCCTCCCAGTTTTATGGGTTTGTCAAGAAGATGGAGGGGGTAAGCTACTGACTCAAGATTTTAGAATGGCTGCTAACATGCTAAGCTATTTGTATAAAAGCTATTATGAATGAGAATCAAGGGTCTCTAGTCTCTAAGAACATTTTAGGAATAATTCACTCTGGTAAAACAGGCTACGTTTTTTTGACGTACTGTAGCCTAATAATGCTAACACGTTTCTGTTCATTTAAATAATTTAGGATTGCGTACATCTATAATGTCACATTTATGAATGTCTTTCTCTTGCAACATTGACCAAACCATGCTATGTTACCATATATATATTTTTTACTTATTTATTACATTTAGTAGGCTGTATTAATTTGTGTTCACCGGGATGTATATTTCCCCTTTTTTTAGTGCCGCTGTAATTTACGTTTTCATTCCACAATTTAGCTACTATTTTATTTTTATCATCCACTAAATGTGTGGAGGGGAAGAATGTAAACCCCTCTCGGCTGATTATTGCACCCTCTGCTGGTTCACTAATGAAATACACTTGTGGCTTTTATTCTGCTACACGGAGTGGTTAGCATGCTGTCCACTGAGTAAATAAATGAGCAGTAATTGGACATTATCTCTTTTTTCGCTTGGAAGCCTATAGGAATTGTCCACTAAAGAGCATTTAGAGTTTATTTCAATGAACGCAGCCTGAGATTTGATTTAGAGCTTGATTGCAAACAAAGGTTAAGCACAAATGCTTTCCTGCTTGACCTGTCTTGTACATAAAATGTACTACAGTTTGCTTATGGTGCTATCGCTATGTTTTTATGGCGTGTGTTTATGTAATAAGGTTAATGCAATGAGCTAATAATGATTTTCATAAAACCTAATTAGGGTTTTCCTTGTTTAATAGTAGGCTAATAGTAGCCTTCCTTGTTTAATAGTAGGCTATTAAACAAGGGTGCATTTTGTTAATGACATATTCTGTGGGATGAAGGGAGGGGGTCCCGGGGTTAGTGAGATCCATGTTTCCATCTCACTTGCTCTATCGGAATCATAATTTTGCCTTTTTTCTGCGGCAGGATTTGTGCTTGATCTTCCCTCAAGTGTAATCATAGACTAGCTTTGCCTTCTGTGATATCCAGACCAATAAAATTGCACTTCACTCAGTCCATTTTTCATTCCACTGCCACTGTGCTGTCTCTAAATTTAATCTTAGGTATGGTGAAGTTGAGTTTCCCATGCCAACCACAATACAGCGGTCCCAGATAGAGCCACAGTTGCTTGATTATAGCATTGCCATTGACCTCAAGCATGTACGAAAACAGAAAATCGCTGCAAGCATTCCCGATGCGCCTGCGTGTTTTGATAAGATTTAGATGTTAAGCAGAATGACAGCAGCGCTCCAGAGGAACGACTCCAGAGATCCAGACTGGATGGTTCAGCAAGTATTACTGAAGATGTCATTTCAGGCCCCATTTCCCAAATACTAGATTTCATAGTTGGATGAGATACTATTGATAGATGAACTAAGATTTCATGCCAGACATCTGATTTCAGCATAACGTCATTAGATTATTATTTTGGGGCTGCTGGGAGACAGAAGCAGTGGTGGTCACTGAGAATGTAATAGCATGAATAAATGCTCTTAAATGGATTTTGCTTTGGCCCAAATATTAACTTATATTCAGAAAGCAGTTCCCTTTGGAAGCCTATTTTCGACACATTGGGGGGGGGGGTATGACAAGTCATATTTCTGAAATGAAAAGCTGAAGTTATGAGAGTATGACAAAAATGACTTGAGTATGACAAGTCATATTTCTGAAATGAAAAGCTGAAGTTATGAGAGTATGACAAAAATGACTTAATCACTTAATGTACTTAATTTTGTTTTATCTCATAAGTCACTTTTTTAAAATTACTATCAAAATTACTATCTCATAATTGTATCTCGTCAACTTCTACTTATCTCATAACTATGATCATTTATCTCATAATTTTAATTCATGTCATGAATGTAATAATTATAAGGTCAAACTTGTCTCATAATTATGACTTGCCATATTTCTTAGATTGAAATTCCGATCTAAAAAAATTTTGATTATGAGACAAGTTTGACTTTTAATTTCATAATTATGATTTACAAAAGTAACACGATTTACTGATAACATGATATAAGTTTGTATGTCATGTTACTATGAGATGAATATAATTCATGTCATGAATGTAATAATTATAAGATGAAGTCAAACTTGTCTCATAATTATGATTTGCCATATTTATTAGATTGAAATTCTGACCTAAAAAAATTTAGATTATGAGACAAGTTTGTATGTCATGTTACTTTGAGATAAAAAGTCAAAAATATGAGATAAATGTCAATTAAGATGTGACAAATTGAAATTATAGGAGATAAAAGCACAAAATTATTTTTTTGCCATAATTATGTCTTTTTAACTTATTATTAGAACCTGGCATCTCATAATTATGATTTACCAAGGAATGTTTTTTTCTTATGTGTCAGAAATGGGCTTTCTCTCCTGCCAAAAGCTTAACATTCTATGCTTGATCGCTTTCCCTCCCACCATTGTTTGTTTAAAAATGTATTATTGATATTAATAATTTCTTCTCAGTATAGCACAGGATCCTTTTAGAAAGCTGGCCTCCAAAACACTTTCACCGCCCTTATCATGTTCCTCTCGCAGGGGTCTGTAACCCGGCTTCCTACAGGGGGATTAACCCAAAACATGTTTTGTGTGATGGCACCGAGCGGATCTGGCTGTGGGATTTCAATAAGGCACTATTTCACTCTTGGCCAGAAAGATACTAGCCCGTATGGAGATGGATCAAGTAACGCTTCCCTTTTTCCACAGCCGATCTGAAAACTCCAGGTACAGAATAGAAAAGCGTGAAATAGAATAATAACACTGTCTGAAATGCGTTTTGTTCGACACAGCTGCTGCCTCAAAGACCCATTTAGAGTTAAGGCTTATATTGTGTTTATAAACAACCCAGCAGAAGCTAGTAAAGAGGAAAATTAATGAAATGTGATACGTGAACGTCTGGTACACTCAAGGGTGCTGACTCCTCAGGACACGGGTTTCTTTTTACCGCATATTGTTAACAATGAAACTCAATGCGCAGTTAAGGGCTGTTAGGAGTCATTGATGGGAGATTTTCACTGAATTGAAGGTTGTGTACATTCACAGTTGGTTGAGAGCTACTTAGAGAATGTATCTAAATTGGACCCCTGAGCACCGGAGCGTGAGGTTTTATGAGTGGCCCTTAAACATCACAGTCAAGTGAGGACTAGCCTTCTAGTGGTTATTAACAGGATTCAGAAAAGTTTTGGGTTTCACAATCTACTATGATGACACTTTTAAAGGTGACTTTCAGTATTCAGTGACTGCCTGCACTCTTTGTGCTTTTTTTTTTTCCACTGGTGCCATGAATATGACATGTAACATCTCGTTCCTGGTGTTCTGTCTCGTTAACTATAAATGATTCGCATGGCACTGCTGCAAATAAACATTTTCCACTCTGACTTTCTCTGTGTATGAGTTCAGAATATTTCTCTTCTGTCTTTGATCTGCCTGCCTTTTCCACATGCTGTCCACAAAACGGCTCCAAATTATGTCCACTTAGACACTAATGAGCCTGGCTACCTTTGTGTAAACACAGTAGAGGAGTACAATGGATAGAAAACAGTGTTGGTGTCATTGTCTGTTAGCATATGCTGCTAACAATGATACATATTTTGTACATGAATCACTGTGGTTTGGCACATCTGATGTTGTTCTTTGACAGAATCTTATCTGTGAAGATTTCATGTGCCATTCCTTAGTCATTACATTGTGCGCAGTTGCTTAGACCTGTTTTTTTTTTTGGAGTGTGATTTTATCTATTTCATTGCAGCATATTCTTTGACATATTTAGCAGTAGGTATTTAATTAGTAAGTGTGTGTGAGAACTATGTGAAGTTTGAGAGGTTAAGGTATGAATGAGGGTGAAGGTGAAGGCCAGGAAAGCTTTGAGTCTGTTTGATCCAGTTTTGTCTTTTATTTCGGATTCACATTGATCCTGACCTCATATGGACCCGAACAATATGCTAGCAAACATTCAAAAGCTAATGTCTCCTTTTAATGCTGTAAACAGTCTTTGCTGTACTGAGGGACCGAACATGCTGCCTATTGTGTAGAAAAACATGCATTGTTCCAAAAATGTTTCAGACTCTTGCAAGAATGAACTTGTTTTGTTTTCGCAAGCCTTTTTTTTCTTACTTTTGTTTTTGTTATGACAAAAATACAAGTTAAATCTGGAGATCTGCAGATGATGGTAATATAAAATAAACATCATCTCTTTTGAAACCATAACATTTAGTCCATGTGGCTCATCTTTCATTAACATCTGCTGTTATGTCTGCCAGTTCAGGAGATCAGAGGTCTGAAACAACTGGATTTGACACAGCTATATATAATAGTGTTAGTATGTAAAAACAAAATCAGCCTACTCATAAATCTTATCAGTTCTCTTCTAAACACTGGTCAAGCTGCAGGATCATGCTTGATGCAAACCCAATCAGGAGAAAAACATGACCATGCATATGTTTTGCTGTGCGTTTTGTTGCCCTAGGAACACGTCTCTGCAGTTTCCAGTGTCAAGTGAGTTTTATTTTCAACAATACAGATACATTATTTTCCATCGGTCACACTTTATTTTAAGGTCCAATTCTCACTATTAACTATGACTTTTGCCTCAGTAAACTCCTAATTTGCTGCTTATGAGTTGTTAGTAAGGTAGTTGTTAAGTTAATGTATCTTGGATCTAAAATATGATAATTTTCTATCAGTCACACTTTATTTTAAGGTCCAATTCTCACTATTAACTAT
>NW_015505293.1:1114066-1120403 GCF_001515645.1 Sinocyclocheilus grahami
TTTTTTTTTTTCCACTGGTGCCATGAATATGACATGTAACATCTCGTTCCTGGTGTTCTGTCTCGTTAACTATAAATGATTCGCATGGCACTGCTGCAAATAAACATTTTCCACTCTGACTTTCTCTGTGTATGAGTTCAGAATATTTCTCTTCTGTCTTTGATCTGCCTGCCTTTTCCACATGCTGTCCACAAAACGGCTCCAAATTATGTCCACTTAGACACTAATGAGCCTGGCTACCTTTGTGTAAACACAGTAGAGGAGTACAATGGATAGAAAACAGTGTTGGTGTCATTGTCTGTTAGCATATGCTGCTAACAATGATACATATTTTGTACATGAATCACTGTGGTTTGGCACATCTGATGTTGTTCTTTGACAGAATCTTATCTGTGAAGATTTCATGTGCCATTCCTTAGTCATTACATTGTGCGCAGTTGCTTAGACCTGTTTTTTTTTTTGGAGTGTGATTTTATCTATTTCATTGCAGCATATTCTTTGACATATTTAGCAGTAGGTATTTAATTAGTAAGTGTGTGTGAGAACTATGTGAAGTTTGAGAGGTTAAGGTATGAATGAGGGTGAAGGTGAAGGCCAGGAAAGCTTTGAGTCTGTTTGATCCAGTTTTGTCTTTTATTTCGGATTCACATTGATCCTGACCTCATATGGACCCGAACAATATGCTAGCAAACATTCAAAAGCTAATGTCTCCTTTTAATGCTGTAAACAGTCTTTGCTGTACTGAGGGACCGAACATGCTGCCTATTGTGTAGAAAAACATGCATTGTTCCAAAAATGTTTCAGACTCTTGCAAGAATGAACTTGTTTTGTTTTCGCAAGCCTTTTTTTTCTTACTTTTGTTTTTGTTATGACAAAAATACAAGTTAAATCTGGAGATCTGCAGATGATGGTAATATAAAATAAACATCATCTCTTTTGAAACCATAACATTTAGTCCATGTGGCTCATCTTTCATTAACATCTGCTGTTATGTCTGCCAGTTCAGGAGATCAGAGGTCTGAAACAACTGGATTTGACACAGCTATATATAATAGTGTTAGTATGTAAAAACAAAATCAGCCTACTCATAAATCTTATCAGTTCTCTTCTAAACACTGGTCAAGCTGCAGGATCATGCTTGATGCAAACCCAATCAGGAGAAAAACATGACCATGCATATGTTTTGCTGTGCGTTTTGTTGCCCTAGGAACACGTCTCTGCAGTTTCCAGTGTCAAGTGAGTTTTATTTTCAACAATACAGATACATTATTTTCCATCGGTCACACTTTATTTTAAGGTCCAATTCTCACTATTAACTATGACTTTTGCCTCAGTAAACTCCTAATTTGCTGCTTATGAGTTGTTAGTAAGGTAGTTGTTAAGTTAATGTATCTTGGATCTAAAATATGATAATTTTCTATCAGTCACACTTTATTTTAAGGTCCAATTCTCACTATTAACTATTACTTTTGCCTCAATAAACTCCTAATTTGCTGCTTATGAATAGTTAGTAAGGTAGTTGTTAAGTTTAGGTATGGGATCTAAAATATGATCATGCAGAATAAGGCATTAATATGTGCTTTATAAGTACTAATAAATAGCCAATATGTTATATGTATGCTAGTAATGCAGTTAATGGTAAATATAAAGTTAATAGTGAGAATTGGTCCCTAAAGTATTACCTTTTCATCAATACAGATTAATTTGTTCAAAAAAAGCAACATTTAAAAAAATTATTTTACATTTCAACTTCAAGCGTTTTCTGATGCATCTAAGCCACTTAAACTGTGTGTTAGCACATACAACTCATAGTGCATGTAATATATATATATATATATATATATATATATATGCTAATTGGTTTGCTGATGCAGTAATACAAAAACATTGATACATTCTCTGAAAACAAGTCATGATTTTCTGCGTCTCAAGTTTATCTTATGTAAATGATGTTTGGATATTTTTAGTGGAAAATTAGTGGACATAAACATATTTACTGGACCTAAACACCCTTTAAGAATATAATTTGTTGCAGAGTTAAGTTGTCTGAAGCCACATAATAGTGTTGTGTGAGAAACAGACTAAAATTTTTTATTGTCATTTACCTGGAAACTGCAGTGCATTTCATGGTTTGCAAAAAAAAGTCACGTTTTCCCATGAGTCTGTAGGTATTTTGTACAGTGTGCACTAACCCACAATGTCTTTTTAACAAGGTAAGTTGTGCTCCTTTATGTGCTTACCCTGGCGTAGCCCTCATTTGTTTTGTTTTGTACCTTGTCATAAAATAACAGTAGTCAATATTAAGCATGTGTACACATTCAATAAAATGGCCAAATGGATGAGAAAATGTCCAGAAGGAATAGAATAAACCCAGCGGAGAATATCACAAATAAGTCTGAAGGCCAGACAGCATTACAGCTTGAGCTCTGGAAGTGTTTTTGACTGAAGGTATAACTGCCCTCATAACTGACTGACATGTAACAGAATCAGACCCTATCCAAACACATCGATGGATTGTAGACCTGGCCGCATACCATGTGGTCCTGCTGCTTAAACCCAATTCGAGGCATGTGGTTCTCAGTGCTGAACCGTGGAATGGTTTCGCTCTCGTACATTTGGCAGGGAACACGGTTCTCCCGCAGTAAGGTAGTAACGAGTAAAGCCGTCTGATTAGCCGGCTTTAGGAGCTGCCAAAAACTCTGTCAGTTAGTTGAACACCCCACGTCTCTCTTGGATTAGGTCTTTTAATGCATGTACCTTGTACTAACCCACTCACCCACGCATGCCAGAATTCCACCCTTATTTATCGTGGAACGTTTCTTAGATCTCACTCCCCCTTCCATAAATTATTTCACTCAGTCCATCAATTCTCCACCTCCAGTTCTGAGCCATACAAAGCCAAGGGAGAGAAAAGGAAAACAGAGGCCAAACCAATAAAAGCTGCCTGGAGGGAGAGCCTGCCTCACCTCATCTATTAGTATACACAAATCCATGTTGTTATTTCAGCCTTCGCAAAAGCCATATGTGCAGCGATGAGATTGACATTGTTTTTATTTGAGTCAATACATTGCTCTCTGAGTTTCAGTTCTTAACCATTCAGGGAAAAGAAAAAGGAAGTACGCAAAGAGCGAGTTCGGGCCTCAGCGTTTATACTGAATTAGACATGCTGCTGTCTAAAATGGATGTACATGTTGCTAGACTTTGTTTAATATTAAACTGCTCTCTCTCTTGGTTAATCGCTGCATTCTGCAAATTAGCAATGAGCTGTTTTCTTG
Source organism: Sinocyclocheilus grahami (assembly GCF_001515645.1). Lineage (NCBI taxonomy): Eukaryota > Metazoa > Chordata > Actinopteri > Cypriniformes > Cyprinidae > Sinocyclocheilus > Sinocyclocheilus grahami. The sequence goes on from NW_015505293.1 coordinate 1,117,342, forward strand.
TTGAGTGCAACAGTCCCATTCATTTTCTCCGTAGGGGAACTGATTGTTAACAATAACTTGTAAAGCTTTAAAGACAGACAGGTTGTGAGTTAACACAGTTGTTAATCAATGGTATATGCTTACATTATATCTTCTTAAAAAGCAGAATTCCTGGTGAATCAGAAAATCAAAACAAGCAAATCAAGCGAAAAGATCCACCCGTTTCCCTGAATCACTGCAAATTGCTGTACACTTTTCAACTACTTATATATTTATTATGTGTATATTTATGTGCATTAATATGTGTGTATAAACTGTATGTGCATTAAACATAAAATGCTGTTTCTATATACATAATCAATGTATATATCAATCCATCTTCTGGTTTTAAATTACGGATTATGTCATTTGCATTATTATTCTTTCCTTCATTTAAGTTGTAAAGTATCTTTTCTTTTTGTCTTTTTCAAACTCTTTATTGCTTCAAATCTAAATTTATAATGTTGTGATTCATCCCGTGGCTCGTTGGTTTGGTTTATGGCTTAGCCCTATAACCTTTTATCAAAGACTTTTTAAAAATCCCATTGGAAAATATATGCATTCAGTAGACGGATATTTTGTCATATTGGTCATCAATGGCAATGCTGTATATCAGACCGTGCAACAAGGGTGAAACTGCCACCGCTTTTGTGTCTCATGTATCACGCCGCGGATGCCGCCATCTTGCGTCTCAGTTGTCAGCTAAAAATTGAGTAAAAGTGAACTCCGAGGACTTCTAAAAAATATTTTAAACTCAGAATTTTTGTATGTTCATATATACATTTATTTGATGGCTTGTCGTGTAAACGAGTACATTATCGCTGTCATGTGTAATTGTAGCACTGTGCAGTTTAATTTCACCTTTTGTATCATTAGCCCATCAAAAATATCTAATCACGTCACATTCTCTGTATTTTACAGATGTTCACATGTACTTAAGTTGAGCGGTAATAAATTTCACACTCAAAGCTTTATTGCCTAAAGGGTCTCTTAAGAATTCTGATGTAATGTAAGACTAAAAAACTTATTTGGGATTTTATTACAGCCCCCCCTGTACATGTGCGTGTGAATGGGTGTAATTTATGATGGCCAGGGTTTAAAAACATTCCTCACTGTAAATGAACGGCTGCATTTCAGGGTGGTAATAATGGACCATCAGCATATCATTTATCGGAATATGAAATATGCAACAAGTTTGCATTTGTTTTGCTTCCATTTATCACCAATGACACATTGTGGCGCTCAGAGCCCTTGAATATATTAACAAAGCAAAATGTTGGGAATAATGGCAATGCGTTTTTAATGCTTGACTCCTCAGCAAACTGAGTATTGAGTGCACACTGATGAATTAGGAGAAACAAGATGATAAAACAGAATTGTTACAATTCAGCTGGCAATAGAATCGGTTTGATATGCAAGTTTGATAGAGAATCATTTTACCAAGCACATAAAAACAAATGAGGCTATTAAGTTTCTCTTTATTAGTTTCCTCCAATTGCTGAAATTTAAAGCTGCATAAAATATTTGTAGATTACACAGGTCAAAGTGTGTGTTTTTTTTTTTTTCTTTTCTCTGTTTGTGCTTCAAACGTCTGCTTCTAAAAGCCTCTTATGAAAATCAAATTAACATTCATCAAAGTTTTCCTTGCAGTTCAGAACCATTGACTCTTAAATGTCTCTAATCAAGCTTACAAACGCTGCCGTTTTGGCTGCCTCATTAGACAACCTGACCTCTGTGATGTCAGACGCTCGCTTCAGGACAGAAAGAACTCATCAGGGTTTATTTATTTCATCATTTAGGAAGCGGATGCTTTTCCAGCCCCCTCTTTGCATAATTTGCTGGTAACATTATTAGCTCACATTATGTGCATAATCATTTTCTGTTGGTCCACTGAGGCATCTGGCATGGCCGTGACATTCAGAGGGGTTTGCTTGTGGGCTAATTTGTTTGATTATGCGTAACATGTATAACTATGGACATAGATCGCAGCATATGACTTCACTCGATCACTTTTATTTCAGATTCAGATTAAAGGTATCATTTAAACAGCAGCGATGTAAGTTTGATAACCCGCTGTGCTAAAGGCAGAGTCACAGTTATTTTCACTTTGCTTGTATAGAAATGTAAATACACCATAAGCATGGCTGAGTTTAAAAGAATTGTTCAGCCATAAGCGAAAATTTCCTGCAAATGTACTCGCCCTCTGGCCATCCAAGATGTAAATGAGTTTGTTGGAGAAATGTAACATTGCATCACTTGCTCATCAATGAGTCCTCTGCAGTGAATGGGTGCCATCAGAATGAGAATTCCGACAAGACACCATTCCGAAAATTAACATCTTGTGAAGCAAAAACTTGCATGTTTGTATAAACAAATCCATCATTAAAACTTTTATAAATTCAAACCATTGCTACTGGCTAAAATATGATTCATCTATCCATAATATTGCTTTCTCCAGTTCATTCTCCAGTCGCTTCATCTGAATCAAGAGAGAAATATGCACAGATCAAGCACCTTTTACAAGTGAAAAACATTTCTAAACAAATGGCAGTTGAGTCAATTTGCACCAAATTTTATTTTTGGGTGAACTATTCTTTTAAAGAATAACAGCAGTACAATTGAAGTGAATGGGGCTAATCTGTTAATGTTGAAATACTCACTTCAAACATGATTTCAATATGAAAAAAAATTGCTTAACCTTTCCTGTGTAAAGTTACATCCAGTTTGTTACGGGGCTGACGAGACGTGAGACTTGCGGATCCATTCGCAGAGCTTTATTAGACACAGACAGAGACGTGGTCATACAGCAGGCATGGGTCAGATGAGGGCAAACAGGTATATGGTGGGCAAAACACAAGAATAGTCCTAGAGCTAGCACAGGTCGACGATCGGCAGACAAAATCAAAAAGGGGCAAGACAAAAGGGGTGAATCCAGGGAACCAGGCGAAGATCAGAAACCGGGAAGGCTAAGGCTAAGGCTAAGGCAAATGACTAGGGCTAAGGCAAACGACTAGGGCTAAGGCTATGACAAACGACTAGGGCTA
>NW_015505293.1:1122162-1142093 GCF_001515645.1 Sinocyclocheilus grahami
GGCTAAGGCTAAGGCAAACGACTAGGGCTAAGGCTATGGCTAAGGCTAAGGCTATGACAAACGACTAGGGCTATGGCTATGGCTATGGCTATGGCTATGGCAAGGGCTATGGCAAGGGCTATGGCAAGGGCTATGGCAAGGGCTATGGCAAGGGCTATGGCAAGGTAGCTATCTCTAGGAGAGTGATAAATGCTGAAACAATACTCGGCAGAGGGAAGGGATCAGAGTGAGTGTTAAATAGTGAGGGAGTGATATGAAACAGCTGGGTGCAATCAGTGTAAACAGGTGTGTGCAATTCGTGCTGAGTGCAATCAGTGCAATGCATGATGGGAAATGTAGTCCGGGGTGATGTGCAACAGTGTGTAGTGCGAGAGTCAATGAATAGGAAAGTTCGTTGACCGGATTCGTGACACAGTTTTACAACTTTGTTGCCATGATAATGCAACACCTCAAACACTAAAGTAATGAGAAAATGGGTGAGACGACTTCAGCTCTTGTCAGAACCTGTGCAATTTGAGCTGTAATGGGATTTTTTTTTTTTAGGAAAATTATACTTTCATAGTTTTATTAATTATAAGCTTAACGGTTATTTAAAAAATATGCCCTATTTGGTTCTGAAGTATGGCCTCTCATAACTTTTCTTTTTCTTTTTTATAGAAAACAAGGTACGAGTGGAAATTGTTTTGTGGTAATAAACATTATGCCACAAATTCTGTTGAGTTTAACTTGTATCGAAGCTGGAACATTCCTTTTAAGGCTTTATTTATTTAAGACTGCTCTTGTTATATTTCAGAAAAATAGTCTTCAGTGATGCAACAGAGCTCCAATGTCTCATTGATGTAGGTGGTACTTTCAGCCTTACGCTTTTGTTCAAAAGTAAATGTCATGAGACAAGACAACATGCAGGGGAAAACTGTTTTTTAATAACATGCCTAGATGAAAGCAAAAATCACTCCAATGCAAGAAATGCATGGAAAAAAAATATTTGCAATACGCATGAAATGCCAAGACCTTCATTTATGATGTCGTACATACTGTATCTGGACACGCATCATTCCAGATGCTCTTTGTTTCCTTGTACAGTCTGATCCACAGGCCTTGCAAACATAGCTTTACCGCTAAATTTGCTTTTTATATAGGCGACGTCATCCAGAAATGAAAGATGATCATTTTCAGCAGGCAGCAGTGGTACGATAGCTGTGGTCCATGTGTACTCCCACACTGAACTTCAATACAGCACACCACAAGAATTCATTTGATCTCCTGCTCCTCAGAGGGAGTCTGAGCACAGCTCTCTGCACTGGTATGGGATTTTGGGTTGAGTCATGGCCAGGATTGTTAAGTTAGTTCAGTAATTTGGTTAAAAAGAGAGACAATTCTTTGCAAGCCATCTCTTTATCCCTTGCGCCGCTGTACTAATGATACCACAAATCACTGATGCAAGAATTGAATCGCATGAGCTAAGGTCATTTATAATATATATATATACTTTTTAAAGTACTAAACTTTTTGGCTACACTGTTGTAAAGCTATATAATTTTTATTTTTAGGGATCAAATGGACTGGGTGGCACTAGCATTAGGGATTTTCTATCAAAATCTTCATAGGCCTAACAGGGTAGCTCTGACGTAATCTGTTCACACATGTCTTTTCTTATATAATCCAATCCCAGGCAACTGTGTGGTTAGCTGCAGTGTTTTTATATATATACATATATATTGGCCTGTAATAAAACCTGCAGTTAAGTTAGACTACCATGCAATCATTCAGGCTAGCTCGACCAGACGACCACACAGCTTGTTGAGACTATTTTACTTCATTGATGTAGTTCATCTGTAAGAGGCCTTTGTAACCACTAGGTGAAGACAGCAACCCATGACAGACTGTCGGTCGCCGTGATTTTGCCAAGTAAGACATGTTCCTGAATCAAAATCTTTTGTTGATCCTGGATCAACATAACTGTCCAAAAATATAAACTTAACCCAATCCCTACCCCTAAACCTAACCCTACCCATCATTTATTCCTAAATACAGTGTGAAATGATAGCTGATTAACAAGGGTGTAGAAGCACCTAACCCTGATTGTAAGCCTAAAACATATATTTCCTGAAAAGTTATCCCTCGATTCTGATTGGTTGATAGGAATGTTGTTCCAGGATCAACAGGGATGTTCATCATCAGCTTATTTGTTATTTATCTTTTAAAGCTAGAAATTAAATTTAAAATTTCTACTTGGGTTAATTAAAATGTTTGGTTACACTTTATTTTAAGGTGTCCTTTTTTAAGTGTAATTATACATTGAAGTACTGAGCAATAATAGCCTAATTAAAAACATATACTGTAGGGCTATAGGGTTTTGCTTTGGGTTAGCTGCTTTTAATTTAATTATGCATTTAGTTATGTATAATTTACTGTTAAGTACATAAGTACATGTAATGAGCAGCAATAAGTACATGTAGTGTGTAACAAGAACACTAAAATACATTTTTAATGAGTTACATTATTAGTCTTTGTAAATGTTATATCAGTTTAATGATGTCTGATATAGAATTGCAGAATTGGATTTATGTTGCATGAACAGTTTTCTTTTAGTTCATTCGGAAAAGAAAATTGTGATATAATGCCTCTAAAAATGATATATTTGTTTGTTTGTTTGTTTGAGATTTAGATTTAGAGATTTTATAGTGTGAGTTACATTTTGTTATTGCATTATTAGTATTTATTGGTCATTCATTTAAATATTATATTATCCTGTAGGCAATATTTTAATATATAAACAAAGTATAGCTTTACAGAACAAATACAAATTATTATAAATGTGGCATATCTGCAAATAAAATAATTTTATTATTATTATTATTATAAGAAGCACTAATAAAAGGTTAAAAAAATTAAATTAAAAAAATCAGAAAAGGAAAACCATAATGTGCCTCAAGATGTGTTCTTAGTTTTTAGAGTTAAGAGAGTGTATAGTATAGTCTATAGTATAGGTTAAAATGATAATGTATAGGTTAAAATGATAATTTGTCTTCCTCTAGTGGTAGTTGATGGTCAGTTAGACTGGATATTTTAACTAGATTCATTAGTATTAAATTATTGTTTACATCTATTTATTTACATATATGCCTAATGTGAATCGTCAAATGTCTGTGCGAGTGTAGGCCTATTCTGCAAACGCAATTTCCCTACGGGGATAAATAAATACTACTACTATTTCCGCTATTAACTAATAACACTATACACAATAACACTCATAGCTCATGGCTGTTATGTACACATTTTAGATTAGGTATTTATACACGCTGTACTGAAAAAAAAATTGTGCAGGAAACATAAACTGATGAAAATAGCCACAAGAGGGCGCCCATTATACATTAGTCACCACTGTTTGTCAGAGACAAGCTTCTTCGAGGCTCTCTAGATTAATTATCTTGGGCCTCTTTGAACTTTTTCCTTAAAATAGCTACTGTGTAGCTCCTTCTCACATGCACTCTGTAAAACAAAGCAAGCTGCATACATAATAAATGTACTGTGCAGACATTTCTTTTCACAAAAGTATTTTTAAACACTTGAAGTGTTTTTAAATTCTTGAAATTCTGCTAAAGTCATAAAGGAGTCATTTAAAGCTAAATACGTTCTGTTCCTAAGAACATCAAAACTAAAGTCTACACAACTGGACCCACTTTTAAACTGCACACGACTTGCTTTGAAGGGGAATAAATTCATAAATACCCCAAAGCTAAATATGAAGACTTTTGTTTGCTGAATTCTTAGTGGTTGTTTAAGCTGTGATAAAAGGTACCGGTGATTTCCAGACAAAAGACGAGGATCCTTTGCCCATATGGCTGCCCTGTGGGACTCTTTTGTGAAGTGATGGATGTACTCGCCTTAAAGGATCTAAAAGTTTTTTTTTTTCAGCAGATCAGACCTCCACACCTTCCCCCCTATCCCTCCGCCTCCATTTACTGCCACGAGATGGTCGTATCTCCAAAGTGTGCCTTTGGTTTTTGAACACAATCCTCAATACCCGTTGTCCTCTACATACCCCCACCGGTTCCAGACTTTGTATTTATGAAAGGGGGCATCTCAAATGTCCTGTGCAGGCGCAGCAGCTGCCACTGCGACCACGCCATTCTTTCAGAAGTTCAACAAAGGGAGGGGAGTTATTTCTCCCTTTTTTTCCTTTGACAGGAGGCTCTGTGCACTTTTGTGTTCTAACACACCATTGATTCCCCCCTCCTTTGAGTCTTTGAGTTTAGGAGCAGGAGAGGAGGCTACAGCTTTTGTCTGCTCATAGATGGGGGAGCCTCTCTGCACCTCCTCCTTTTAATCATCTGATACGGCTCCTCAGGGCCCAAGCTGCGCCCGACAACAGAGCCATGGCACAGCTGGCCACTACAGACAAACTCCCTGACCCAAACCCTCTAAACCACAACCAATCCGGCCTAGTCCAGTGCTATCAAGACAGACTGCAAAGGGTGGTAAGCCTCCAGCGATCGTCTGGCAGATAGAGCTGCATTTCGTCAACAGTTGCCAGCATAGATCAGCTCTGCACGCCCTTGATCTGGTGCTGATATGAGGCTGACACTTCAGTAATGAGACAATAGATTGGGCATACAAACATGCTTTCGTATCGCTGCAAGTGTAGACTGAGACAGAAGTACACAATATGCAATCAGTGAGCAACACCTGTTAAAGGGCCAGTTCACCTAAACATGAAAACTCTTTCATTTATTCACCCTCATGTTGTTCCACACACTTTCCTCCACAAAAGAAGATATTTTGAAGGATACAACAGAGCCACGGCACAGCTGGCCACTACAGACAAACTCCCTGACCCAAACCCTCTAAACCACAACCAATCCGGCCTAGTCCAGTGCTATCAAGACAGACTGCAAAGGGTGGTAAGCCTCCAGCGATCGTCTGGCAGATAGAGCTGCATTTTGTCAACAGTTGCCAGCATAGATCAGCTCTGCACGCCCTTGATCTGGCGCTGATATGAGGCTGACACGTCAGTAATGAGACAATAGATTGGGCATACAAACATGCTTTCGTATCGCTGCAAGTGTAGACTGAGACAGAAGTACACAATATGCAATTAGTGAGCAACACCTGTTAAAGGGCCAGTTCACCTAAACATGAAAACTCTTTCATTTATTCACCCTCATGTTGTTCCACACACTTTCCTCCACAAAAGAAGATATTTTGAAGGATGTTTCAGCTGTTTTTGCTTATGCAGTGAGTGGCTTTGTATGGACAAATGTGGGTTTTTTCCACTAACTCCGCTCTCTATTGCTCAGATGTTTTACTTTTACTACAAATAGCATATTACTTATCTATGCTTTGTGTGAATAGCATCTATCACTACTTGCAATTACAGTTTTTTTTTTCAACTGCTTACACACAAAATCTTTACTCGTCACACAATTTCTAAAACCTGACACTCAAACACCAGAACCGCACACCAAATCTGCAAAACCTTACACTAAATCTCGGTCTTTGACTCAGGTTTCAATTTCATAAAACAATTTTTGCAAAACACAACACACAGTTCTCTTTGTAACACACACAAATCTAGCAGGAATTAATATTATGGCAAAGGTGTTTGCAAATGTTTGCTTTTGAGATGTGTTTGTGCTATTTTGAATGCAGTGCTTCATTTTGCACAAGATGTGAGGCATTTTGCATTTTGTGTGTGCAATTCTTGGATTTGTGTACAGTTTTGAAAAAAAAAAGAGGCAAAGTTTTGAAAATGTGTGCAAGCAGTTGAAAAAAACTGTAGTGTAAATAAGATGCAGTGCAATTAGTTGCAAACATCTACCGCTATTTACACTTATATAATTTAAACACAAATTGTGGTTACATTTACTGTTGTTTAGTGAGTTTTCGCAGACAAAATCCAGTTATTTCAATATGAAATCCACTCAAGTTGGAATTTCATGTGAGGACGAAAGATTTCACAGCGGGTTCACCAAGTTGGTCACCTGCACAAAGCTACTTGTTTTGAAAGCATCTTTACACTATTTACCTTTTTTGAGTGTAAAATTGCACTATGACCACCTTTAGAGTAAATAGTTGCCCTCTGCCATTTTAAATCGTTTTTAAATGCTGAAAATTAAATGCTACAATTTAATATTTGCATCATGAGATTTATTGAGACTAAAGCTCCACATGCAGTTGAATGTTTGAGCAGGTGATGTGGAGGCCCTGGCGCTCGTGCAGGGCTGTCAGCTTTAGGCAGGAGGGCTGACCTTCTGACCCTGTTCATAAAGACAGCTGGCTTGCATAATGAGTAATTACCATACACTGCAGACTGGAGCCTCTCTTACCGCACTCTATAATCTGCAGGCCTGCTTTCCAGCCTGCCAGGGCAACACACGACCAGAATGAATTAACCAGAATGAAATGTGAAAGTTTGGAGTAATTAAGCTTTTTAAATAATTTTGAAAAACGTCTCTTATGCTCACCAAGGCTGCATTTATTTGATTAAAAAAATACAGTGAATTTGTTATATTATGTAATATTAAATAATATTATTTAAGAAGTGTTTTCTATTCTAATATATTTTAGAATGTAATTTATACCTTTGATGGCAAAGCTGAATTTTCAGCAGCCAGTACTCAGTCTTCAGTGTCACATGATCCTTCAAAATTCATTGTTAATAATGATTCCTATTATTGATGTTCAAAATGTTGTTTTTACTGCTTAATGTTTTTGTGAAAACCATTAAATATTTTTTCAGGATTTTTTGATGAGTAGAAAGTGCAAAAGCACAGCATCTATTTGAAACTGAAATATTTGGTTACACTTTATTTTAAGGTGTCCTTGTTACAGTGTAATTATACATTTAAGTACGGAGTAATATTAATTAACGACATATTCTTACTGATTAGGGTTAGGATTAGGGTTTGACTTAGGGTTACTTACATGCAATTATTAGTGCTGTCTAGCGATTAATCGCATCCAAAATAAAAGTTTTTGTTTACATGATGTGTGCTGTGTATATTTATTATGTATATATAAATGCACACACATACATACAGAAAAATATGTTATGTTTATATATTAAATATATTTATTTATAATATAAATGATATGAATATAAATATAGACATGGAAATACATGGAAATATTTTCAATATATATATACTGTATATGTGTGTATTTATATATACATAATAAATATACACAGAACACACGCATATATTATGCAAACAAAAACTTTTATTTTGGATGCGATTAATCGTTTGACAGCACTAGTAATTATGCATAATTTATTGTTATTATAATAGTAAGTCCATGTAACGTGAAACAAGGACACCTTAAAATAAAGTGTTACAAAATATTTTGTAACATCATAAATGTCTTTACTGTCACTTTTGACTGTACCTACCCCAAAATGTTGAATAGTAGTGCATTATGGTTCCCACAAAAATGTTAAGCAGCAAAAATCAGCATATTAGAATGATTTCTGAGGGATCATTTGACACTGAAGACTGGAATAATGAAGAATTCTGCTTTGCCATCACAGGAAGAATTTACATTTTAAAATATTATATATGTTCATATTAATGATTTTCCAAATCAAATTAATGCATGAAGTGATGTATGCATAGTAGAAGTGCACTGCAGTGTTTTTACCGAAAACCTTGTTAATTTTGTTGACGTCACAATCAAAACATTCCCCCGTTTGCTTGTTCCCTCATCGTTTTGTATCACCCCAGGGCTGGTTCTTGCTAAGGTGTTTGTTGGGACAACAGAAATACCAATGGCGGTAGCCTGGGCAACAGGAGAGCCCTTCCCAATTCACCCTTCACCACCATCTGCTGCTGTTCCTGGGGTGTCTCTGCTTCAGGAGGAGGGGATGAGGGCTGGCTGAAAAGGCCACTCCAAACCATGCGATAGGACCACAGGGATAATGTAATATTATAATAAGGCAGTTAAATCCCCTTACAGACCAAGACAGCTGGGGGGGGGGTGTATGTAGAGCAGCACTCTTCCACACACATGGCATGCTCTTATATCAATCAGTGTCTGGATGTGACAGCAGACCTCGACTCTGGAACATGTGTAGGCCCTCCCTCAGTCTTCCAAAGTGGTCCACCAGTAGAACATGTCCCCGTTGGAGGCCTTTGTGAGGGCCACTCTGTGCTGGAGGGGGGTGAGAGGCAGATATCCCGAGGGGACGGTTGTATAGCGACCGGCTTGTGCCAGGCACAGGGCCGCCCCGTCCCTCTTCCTCGCCTCCCCCCGCGAGGCACCTTCACTCCAGCTCATTATGCAGCAGAGCAGATGGAGAGGTTTTTGTGGCCTAGTCTCTGGGTAGGTTTTAGGGCTTGGCTTTATTTGTATTCTGCAGGCACTGGCTGTCTGAAAGAGCACAATGGAGCTCGCCTGCATGCTGACTTATTGTTCTGCAGGGGCTTATTTGATTGCTTCTTTACCCTTTTGATAGTTTAAAACAAAGAGTGAGTTGCAGGGGTGATGCAAATTCAGCTGCACCGCGAGGCATGATATGTTCCTGAATGTTAAAAATATTAAATGCATAGCTTGATTAAAAGATAAGTTGAGAAACAGTTGCTTACAACTTTTTGTTCTATCTTATATAACTTCTGCAATCATGCTCATTTTTTTAATGTGGTATAAGAGTAGTTGACTTGAGATACCTTGCATGCAATCTAAATCTGTTTCAAACTATGTCTGCAAACTAACCAAGTCTGCTAAGTCTTGCACAATTATACGTGGTTTTTATGGCTTCATGTTAATGGAATTATTTCTTTTTACTTTAAAAAAATGTTCACTGCAGAACCATTTTAAAGGTAAAAAGTAAAAATGGCTAAAAGAAAGTTAAAGAAATGGGGGAAACGATCCAAGAGTGATCGGATATTTTCATTTACATTCATATATAAATATATATATATATATATATATATATATATTTAGTTTTTTTGAAAGTCTATGGACAGCATGTCAATTACCAAAAGTCACATGTGCTAAAAGCTACAATCTCATATACTGAATTACTTTCTTGTTTCACAACATAACAATAAGTTTGAGACTGTATGGGGGAAGTGTGGGAGGGTGGCCAGATGGCACTTTCTTAACCAATCAGATGCTGTTGTTAGAAAGGTTCTGTGATCTGAGCTGAGCAGAGGAAATCACACTTCACTAATATATGCAGGAGGAAGTTCAGTCAGTATTAGAGATTCTTTTGAATCAGTACACTAATATATGCTGACGATTCATTTAGGTTGATGTTACTTTAGTTAATCAGACACACTTTATTCGAAGCTGTAGTAGCAAAAATATATGTAGTTTCTTTGTTTAATTTGGAGATAATTAATCCTCTCCAACGGTTTCTTGATCTATCACTCTTGTGGAAAGGCTTAACTTTCATTGTAAAATGCATTTAACACGTTCTATCACAATGTGCCTGAGGCGAATGAGACTATTGTGTAATATCTTGTATAATTAACAATGCACTTTAAACCATGTTTAATGTGTTAAAAAAATGTAAATGTGAAGCTTCAAAGCAATGAAGTCAAAATTTGTGTAAACTTGTGTGAAGTTTTCAGTGCAGTCTGCAGTAGTTGTTAGCAGACAGCTTTGAATTGCATAGTGTACTTTTTGCTGAACTATTTCAACTAAATTGGCTAAAAATAATAAAATGCAATAAAATATATTGCAGAAAAAGAGAAGCAGGATCCGTAAGTCTGTGTATTTTTTCTCTACAATACTAATGCAAAAAAATCTGCTATTTTACTCTTATTGCTGTTTTCTTTCCTGCTGACTGTTTACAACAAATATCAACAGTACAGAGATAACAACCACTAACATGTCTCCATGTTTTGGCCATCCGTACATCAGCAGTCTGAGATATTAAGTAGTAATATTGAGTTACCATGGAATCCTCATTTATTTTATTTTGAAGCTGTTCAAAGAAAGGCCTTCATTTCATAACTCTGAATATATAATTATGTAATGATTGTTTTATTGCTTATATATTAGAGTTAACAGTGCATTTATACTGTGGTTACTAAAAAACGAAATTTCTTTCTTCATTACTGTAGATGTTTTGGTGAGTTAATTAGGACTATAAATGACATCTTTTTTGGGTGAGATCAGGTTTGTCCCTCATTACAGATTATACTGGTTTAGCTTTATGATTTCTTCTGCGCTTCTGTTGAGCAAATGTCTACATAAAAGTGCAACTTTCATTATAAGATCTAAATGTTATTGGTTAATTTTATAAGAGATGTCCATCTCACTCATCATGAACTCACAAGCTAATCAGGCTGATTTAGAGATAAATGTAGCCTACATTTAGAAAGTAACCTTATAGTTTTTAGGCCTTTGTGGGAAGACTACTCTGTCATGTTTTAGTATAAAAGTCAACTTGCATAAGAATTGAGCGCATACATATAGTGTTTTCAGTTTTTGTGAGTAAAAAGTATGACATTAATGAAATATTCTGCTCATTAAGGTTTTCTCTGACAGTTTCCTGCTTACTCTGTACTTTTCATGACATGTACAAAAACACTTTTCATGACATGTACAAAAATAAGTTGCTTCACAAACAAGTTTAATTCAAACTATCTTTTATTTGTATTCATTTCTGACTCATACAAAATATCTAAAGTAAAATCTTCAGACAAATGTAATCATTTCCACATTTTTTTTTTTCATTTTCCTTTGTCTTCTACAAACAAATTTAAGAGCATATTTAAATATTGTCTTTTTTTGTAAATCACATTTTTCTAAAGTTGAACCTTTAGAACCTTTATTTTTTTTTTGTTGTTTTCGGGTTTTTTTCTTTTATGTCATATTAATATTTCTAAAGTGAAACCTTTAAAGAATAAGACAATTCTGGAAAGTGGAAAGCACATTGCCGACAATAAGGTACGTTATATTGTGCAGCAATTACATTTTTAAAAACGTCTGAGATGTTAAAGTCCATTTTTAAAAACGTTGCTTCGACGCACCGCCGCGTCCTCTGCGTGTCCAACGCATGCGATATTTGCTCTGTGGAACAGAGGCAAAACTCGCTTCTCCTTCCTCTCCAAACCTCATCCGCACAAAGAATGAGGGCCATTGTGTCGCTCTCGTGGCATACCTGACCTCGTTCACATAAAGAATGAGGATCATCTTGGCATGGACGGGACGAGGAACGACGTAGAACCGCGAGGGCCACTCGGGCCTGCCTCGCGCTGCCTGGACGGTTCAGCCTCCTCAGGAGCATCCAGGGATGTGGAAACATCAGCATCCTTGCTTCGAAGGATGAGTCGAGTATTCCTCAAGGTTTACAGCATCTCAACAGAGAAGAGTAAAGCTCCAGATCAACGCTCGGGCAGAGTGATCTCAGGAACCCACTCGTTATAGCTGCGACTTTCTTCACAGAACATGTGAAGCTTCTCCAGAGCTGGATCCTCCCACGAGTCCTCAGCTGGGTTCTGTTAAAACAGAGAGGAAGGGTTTTAAAAACCAAGTCTTGGGAGAAATTAACTTGCTCTTGCATAAAGATGTTAGATATGAAAAACCATTCTCACCGTTATAAGGACACAGTGAGCGTCCTCAAGTTGACCCTTGGCACCAACAAGAGCGTTGAGACGTTTCAGGTCGTTTACTCTGACGATGCTGATGTCGTTGTCAAAGCAAAACGCTTGGATCAGAGTAAAATGGATTTGGAGAGCGATGTCGCACTCAAAGTCATCAGTGGCCAAAAGGCAGAAAGACACGCTATCAGGGTCCCTGTGAAAGCAAAAGTAGGTTTGAAATGAGTTACCCCCAAACAGTAGCATAATAATATGGTCAAATAGACATGGATTAGCTATCGCATGGAAGAAGTTCCTCCAAACTTACGCGTTCATTATTTTTGCGCATTCATAGACGCCAGCAGTGAGGCGACCCTCCGCCTTGGCAGACAGCAGGGCTTCGGCAAGAGATTTTCCTTCATTCACCATCTTGGTTTGGATTGAAGTAGACAGTAGCTGTGTTTTAAATACAGTCTTGAGTGAATTTCCAGACACGCGACCAGTACTTATAGTGGGAGAGTGGCACGCGTTGGCACCCCGCGTTCTGATTGGCTGTTCAGAACAATAAAGAAACTGACATATCCAAGGCGCGTGCCTTTAGACATGCGTGACATCAATAGAACTGTAAGAAAGGATCAAACTCTGATCCTTTCACTTTTGTCCTAATTAAATAGAGCAACTTATTCTACTCAAAAGACGTGGCGTAAATTCAATGCGCGCATGTAGCATCAAGCTGACAGAGATAGTTTAGAAATGCTTTTTTGAGATGTGACATGCTATTATATCATCTAAAATGAGATTTAAAAATTTAAGCATTTTACTATTTTTGTCAATAGATATTGTTCATTGAAATGTTTTTACTGCTTTATGAACTATAATGCAAAAAGGCTGGTGGTGGCCAACGCTGGCCAGTTGGCCAACGCTGGCCAGTTTCAGATACGATAAACTTCCTTATATACATTTTAGCCTAAAATATTGAAATAGAACTGTAAGAAAGGATCAAACTCTGATCCTTTCACTTTTGTCCTAATTAAATAGAGCAACTTATTCTACTCAAAAGACGTGGCGTAAATTCAATGCGCGCATGTAGCATCAAGCTGACAGAGATAGTTTAGAAATGCTTTTTTGAGATGTGACATGCTATTATATCATCTAAAATGAGATTTAAAAATTTAAGCATTTTACTCTTTTTGTCAATAGATATTGTTCATTGAAATGTTTTTACTGCTTTATGAACTATAATGCAAAAAGGCTGGTGGGCACCATTCTAGACACACAAAAAACTTGCACACAATAGTCATATGCGCTGCTGGGCTGCGAGGGGCCAATGGGGGCATCCTAAAGTGAGGCCTCTCCATCTGCTCCTGTTCTGCAGGGAAACAATAGGCCTACATCAGTCAGCGTCAACCTGTTATCCCGAGCCTCTCAAATAACCTAGAAACTCCTTTCTTTTCTTCCATAGCTACAAGCTTGCATTCGTAATGATCTACGATTCTGATGTTTTTCTACATGATTCATAACATAGTATTTCCCCCCCAAATTATCTTTGTACAGATTTAAAACCACCTGTCAATAAAATGACCAAAATATCAACGCATTTAAACCAAGTCTAAACGCGCGTCATTAAATGCGTTAAAGATGCAAATGTTTCTGCACGTGGAGAATATACGAATATAAACATTGCTGAATTTTCAGGGTGGCCTATACATTTGGAAAGTTGCCTCTGATCACGGGGTCCGTGGCTGTTGCAGGCCAGATTGGGCAGCGGGGCGTCATGGCACGCGCATCTTATTTGCATTTGTAAAGGCGTCTAATAATGGAAGTTTCTGAACTCACAATAGAACCGTTTCAGTGTCCACAGATGGCCACACTCCACCTGTCTTTTGCGCTGAGGGCGGGGGATGCGATCCCTTATCCACATTTGCTCACTTTCACCATTAAATTCTCTACTAAAAATACTGAATTTCAGGCGAAAACATAGCTTGTAGAAATGAAATTTCACCCTCTGTAATATTTATATTTCGCTTTACTAAATACATTGCTAAATAGGCCTACCTACTAAATATTTAAATCAAAGTAGGCCTATAGGTCTAAAAGAGAAACGTATTCAAAGTAGAACAATGTTAGCCTATACTTCAATGTTAAAGAGAGTGAGGAGAGATATTAGGCTACTTTTAAACTGTGTAAATATAACCTGCTTGGTCTGGAGTTAAACAAACAAAAAAAAAAAAAAAACACACACACAGTACTACAACATAAAACATAGCAAAATAAATAAATATGCTTTTGTAAATAGTGTAAAAATATATTAATTAAATAAAAATAGACTACAGTATAAAAATAACATAGGGCCTACTGCTCAAACGTATTCGGTTTTATAAGATAAAACTGAAATGATAAAAAATAATTAATTGAAGTCTGCAGCAAGTCTTAAAAAGTAACATTACAGCCCTCATCAATCTGCCAAGAGCCGGAGTGTGACAATAGCATTAGCATACCAATGCAGCATTCAGACGAACCAATCAGAGAACGCTTCTTTCATAGCCACCACGAGCCGGGGAGTATAAAAGCAGCGAGCTCACGCCGTTAGAGCATCAATCCTTTCGGATTACATCCAGCTTCAGTTCTGCTATCTGCTCCTTGTGGAATTACTACCAGCATCATCATGACTCTTGAGGAAGTTCTCATCCAGAAGCCCAGCGAGAGAGCTCAGTGCACTGGAAAAGCTCTGGAAGAAGTTTTGGTTTCTGCCAAAGCGAACGACTGCCTTACCACTGGCGTTTACGAGTCTGCCAAAGTTATGAATGTGTGAGTATGCTGTCTATTGTTTTTTTTCCTTCATGCAACATCTTTAATTAAGCGTTTCGATTGGTTTAGTAGTACACGTTGTGCTTATAATTTGCCTTTTCTTGTATTTCAGTGACCCAGACAGCGTGTCTTTCTGCGTCCTGGCGATGGACGAGGAGTTTGAGTGCGACATCGCTCTCCAAATCCACTTCACTCTCATCCAAGCCTTCTGTTTCGACAACGACATCAGCATCGTTAGAGTGAATGACATGCAACGTCTTTCTGAGATTGTTGGTGACAGTGCTGAACAATTTGAGGATGCTCACTGCATTCTTATCACGGTATGTATGCGCAAAAGAAAATAGTTTACACTCATTAGCAAAAGCAGAAACTATATGCATTTGCAACGTTTTGGGTGCCATGCTAAACTTGCATTTTACTTCATTACAACAGAACCCAGCTGAGGACTCGTGGGAGGATCCAGCTCTGGAGAAGCTTCACATGTTCTGTGAAGAAAGTCGCAGCTATAACGAGTGGGTTCCTGAGATCACTCTGCCCGAGCGTTGATCTGGAGCTTTACTCTTCTCTGTTGAGATGCTGTAAACCTTGAGGAATACTCGACTCATCCTTCGAAGCAAGGATGCTGATGTTTCCACATCCCTGGATGCTCCTGAGGAGGCTGAACCGTCCAGGCAGCGCGAGGCAGGCCCGAGTGGCCCTCGCGGTTCTACGTCGTTCCTCGTCCCGTCCATGCCAAGATGATCCTCATTCTTTATGTGAACGAGGTCAGGTATGCCACGAGAGCGACACAATGGCCCTCATTCTTTGTGCGGATGAGGTTTGGAGAGGAAGGAGAAGCGAGTTTTGCCTCTGTTCCACAGAGCAAATATCGCATGCGTTGGACACGCAGAGGACGCGGCGGTGCGTCGAAGCAACGTTTTTAAAAATGGACTTTAACATCTCAGACGTTTTTAAAAATGTAATTGCTGCACAATATAACGTACCTTATTGTCGGCAATGTGCTTTCCACTTTCCAGAATTGTCTTATTCTCTAAAGGTTTCACTTTAGAAATGTTAAAATGACATAAAAGAAAAGAAAAAAAACTAACTTAAAAATCTCTAAAGGTTTCACTTTAGAAATATTATGATTAAAAAGAGAAAAAAAACGAACTTAAAAATCTCCAAAGGTTTCACACTTTAGAAATATTTGATAGAAAATATAAGAAAAAATATTTAAATGTTGTTTGACTTTGCATTACAACTTTTGCATTGTAGAAATGATGCAATAATGCATAAAAACAATAAATGTATTAAAAATGAACAATTTTGTCATGTGTTCACTCTTCAGCAGATGTTAAAAACACATTGCATTCTCAACACATTCACACACCGTATCTGGTATGTCATGGATATATTTAGGCTATATTTCGAGAATGAAAACGAGGCCGGGGGATTGATGTTCAGTAAGTTGTGTTGTTTTATAACTTGTAGCCTACTTGTTTAGCTGACACATTGCAAAATGCATCAATTTCCTATAGTGGCTAATACTCGTGAAACGTGTTAAAAGTAGTCGCCATATATCTTGAACTCGCTGCACGTGTATCCTTCAGCCTCATTTTTATTCTCTAAACATAAAATGACGTCTATAGTGTATAATGGCCATTCCTAAAGTTTTCATTCTGAAGTAACTCTGGATTGGGGGCAGCATATAGTGTCAGCTGCCATCTGCAGCCGCTGGTGATCTACATGTGTATAGCTACAGCACAATAGCAGCGCGCTGTCCCGTAAATTGGGGCCCCCAGCACAAGGAACTCATTGTTACCTCGGCAGATGTCTGAGCCACGACGCTACTCCATCTGCCAAGCAACGCAGATGGGAGGTGAAGGCGGTGTCGCGGGGGTGAGTGTTGGGCTGGCAGTCGTATGGCTCCCTGTCAGTTGCTGTATTGTTTACAAAGCGCCCATGGCTTCTGCACGGATTGCTGCAGCTCTCAGCGTTGAGAGAGGGGCTTCAATGAAAGCACAGAGAGCCTGTAAACTGAACATGATGTAGGGCTATTTAGAGAAAGTTGGTACACAAAAATGGAAGAAAGCAGTAAAATCAGACAAATGATATACATTTTTATTTGCAAAAAATAAAAAAGCTGGCTGACTGAAACATAAATATTACACTGACAATTAAGTAAAATTTATTGTGAAAGTAGTTACTGAAAGGAAACTATTTTAAAAGTATTGTTAAAGTTAATAAGAATTAGCATAGTTTCTCATTGATTTGGTCTATTAACAGTAAAATGCCACAACTCCAGTAGTATTAGGCTGATTACATGGCCCAAATATGAAAACTTTATTCATTTATCAACCCTCTTGCTGTCCCAAATATGTACCTTCTTTATTCTGTGAAACACAAAAAGAAGATATTTTGAAAAATGTTGCAGTGCCTATTTTAAACATATACAATTAAAGTCAATGGGGTCCGGTATTGTTTTGGACCCCACTGACTTTCATTGTATGGACAAAAAGACTGAAAAAAAGGGGTGAACTATGCCTTTAAGAAAGCACACACAGTTTAGAGGAGTGCGTAGGTTCCTATAGGCACGGAGACTGTCTCTTTTAGGATCTTTGACGACTCCACTGACTATAGGTGCAGACTCGGCTCCATTGTTTCTTTTAACTCTGTGCAATAGTATGCGGTAAACACCTGTAATAGGACTGCGAATGCGCTTTCCTTGGTTATTGAGAATATGTTCCTGAGTGACTCCCAGTTTCTCCAGGATACCTTTTACCTCTTCCTGGTCTCTGTCTAACTCCGCTGGGCTGGCCTCTATTAGATAGACGGGGTTGAGCTGGTATAAAGGGAGGAATAGGCCGGAAGAGTTCCACCGGCAGCAGCCACTCGCAACCCAGCATCTGGTCCAGTGCGCATCGCTCCGAAGGTTCCCCCTGATCAGCCGCTGACATGGAGCTGATACCCAGGTTGGCAGGACGTAGGCACCCTCCAGCACACTTTGGCGCAACTTGGCCACAGTGTCAGCGTGGAAAGGAAATGTGCCAGTCACAATGAAAAAAAGTAGGACGCCCATTGCCCACACATCTACAGGTGGCAATTACAATGTAAGACTCATCTTTGAAGAGTTCTGGAGCTGCATAAGGAGGAGAACCGCAAAAGGTGTCCAGGGCTTGGTTGCGATTGTTGACTCTCTTGCTGAAGCCAAAATCAGCCACTTTTATGCAGGAGTTGGTTGTGTAAAGAACATTTTCAGCCTTCATATCTCGATGGATGATGTTGTTCTCATGCTGAAATGAACACAGATATAGGAATTCAAGAAAATGTCAACAATTCAACATCCAGTGATTCAAATTACTTGGGTCAATGACATACACCATAAAAATGGGAAAAACCTGTTAAAAATCTAATATTATATATATATATATGATTAGTGTTAACAATATATAAATAGTAATAGTTCATACAAAAATGTCATGAATTATTAGTTACTAAATTTAAAAAGTACTAAATATTAATAAGCTCTTTAGTGAGACATAATAAAAGATGATGCAAAATATAAGGGTAAACTAGTGTTTTTCTTTTTTATTTTAAATAATAAAAAAAAAATTAAATTGACCCATTTCACAATTTTACTGTACTTACTATGACTTACTATTAGTGTTTTCTATAATCTAGATTTAAAAATAAATAAATAAAATAACAAAATAAAGTGATACGTTGTTGATATAGAAGGTCTAACCATGTATTTGACTGCTGACAGGATTTGGGCGAATACAATCTTACTCTCTTGGTCAGAGAGTTTTCCTCCTGAGCTGATTCTGGTGTGGAGGTCTCCTCCTCCAGCGAACTCCAGAACCAGGTACAACCGACTTGGCGTCTCTAGCACCTCATAGAGTTGCAATAAGTTTGGGTGATACAAGCTCTCCATGTTGAAAATCTCTCTGGACAGCATCCACTGAGTCTGCAGATCGAGCCTCATCTTATCCATGATCTTAATGGCCACCTTGTCTACAGGACATGCATGTGGAATAAAATCAAGATGAGGTCATTACACATTAATCATGTTACTCTCTTAATTCTGACCTAGACTCAAGAAGTCAAGTGTTTATTCAAATTATATTATGATAAATCTCTTCTACCTTTGGTGAGGGCATGGACGGCCAGGTTGACCTTCGAAAAGTTCCCACAGCCGATCTGACCGCGGACTTTATAGAATCCCACCCTTCTGCCCACCGTCAGTTCTTTTATGGTATCTTCGTCATTGCACATTTCCAGCGTTAACTTCTCCAGGGGTGTCAGACGCTTGGAAGGTTCTGCATCCTCTTCCATCTCTGACCCACATTCCGAGCTGTCCGTCAGAGTGTAAATGTTGTGACGATGCACCTGCGGCAACACCTGACTTGCCCTAGCAGGCATTTTTCAGCTGCTTAATGCTGAAAAACGGAGATAAATAATATTTACATTTGAATATACAGCATATGCATTGCATGTCGATAACAATGAAAATATCTGATATTCTTGTTCTTGATTGAGGAACAACTCCATAATAAGGGATAGTTTTATATATATATATATATAGATAGATAGATAGATAGATAGATAGATAGATAGATAGATAGATAGATAGATAGATAGTTGCGGGGTGAATGAGAACACAGACTCGGTACTGATCGAAAGAGCCCCGGAGGGTGATTTATTTGCCCACACACTGATCGCACGTGCCCTGATGAATGGTGCTCGGTGCCCGTCTCAGCGTGGTGCTCGTGGGGTGAAGTGCCGTGGTGCAGATCCCTCTCCCAGGGTGCCTTCGGAGTCTGTGAACAATGAGAAACAAGCATTAATGTCGCCTGGAGCTCCGGGGCGCCTTCCCGCTGGTGTCTCTTCTCCTGGCTTTTAAGGCCAGCGGGAACGAGCTCCAGGTGCGCCACTCATCACGCACAGGTGTTGTGCGTCGGTGATCAGTGTGGCAGCGGCGTTTCCAGAAACATGGGGAAACACACAACTCGTTGTGGGGGTATTACGGGGGGGGGTGGATTTTAGGTTACCTGCCAGACCTGCCCAACTGGACCAGCCCCGGGAGAGACTGTCCGCATTCCCGTGATCGGCCCCCCGGCCTGATGTTGTACCTGGAAGCAGAAGTCCTGGAGTGTGCGAGGAACCACCGTGTCACCCGGGCGTTTGTGTCCTTCGCCCTGGACATCCATTGCAGTGGCGCATTGTCGGTGACGAGGGTGAACCAGCGGCCCCAAAGGTAATATTTTAACTCCAGGACTGCCCATTTTATGGCCAGGGCCTCTTTCTCCAGGGTGGCGTACCTGGTCTCCGTGGGGGAGAGTTTCCGGCTGATGTAGACTATTGGGTGTTCCTCTCCATCCCGGAGCTGGGAGAGGACTGCCCCTAAACCGGTGCCGGAGGCGTCCGCATATAGGGTGAAGGGGCAGCCGAAGTCTGGTGCATGCAGGACCGGGGAGGACGTCAGGGCCATCTTGAGGGCCGGGAAGGCGGCTTCGGTCTCGGGAGTCCAGTCTATCCTCTCTGGTTGCCCCTTCCTGGTAAAGTCTGACAGGGAGCAGGCTATAGAGGAGAAGTTAGGGATGAAACACCGGT
>NW_015505293.1:1142496-1143382 GCF_001515645.1 Sinocyclocheilus grahami
AGAGGGGCACCTGCCAATATCCTTTGGTGAGGTCCAAGGTGCTGATGTAGTGAGCCTTGCCCAGCCGGTCCAAGAGCTCATCCACCCGCGGCATGGGATAGCTGTTGAAGGCGGAGACTTGATTGACCTTCCTGAAGTCGTTACAGAACCGGAGGGTGTTGTCTGGCTTTGGAACCATCACGATGGGGCTGGCCCATGGGCTACGGGAGGGCTCGATGATTCCTAGTTGGAGCATCTTCTTGACTTCCTCCTCTATAGCCGGCCGGCGAGCTTCTGGTATCCGGTAGGGCCGCTGCCGGACTACAACTCCTGGTGGTGTGCGGACCTCATGTTCGATGACGGTGGTTATCTTACAGATAAGAGCAATACATCAATCGAATCTGTAAATTGTCTACTTTTATTTGTATACACACATAATAACAACAAAACTTTGTACAAGGCCAGACCTAAGTTTTGTAGTGAGTAAACTGGCACAATATTTCAATAAGCCAACTATAGAACAGTGGAATACTGTAAAGCATGTTTTGAGATATTTGCAAGGCACCAAAGACAAAGAACTGTGTTACAGGAAAGGTGCAGATGAGAACGTTATACATGCATACAGCGATGCAAATTGGGCAGCAGATGTTAATGATAGACGGAGTACTACAGGTTACTGCATTAGCCTAAACAGAAAGGGTCCGTTGGTCTCATGGAAGACCAAAAGGCAGCCTACTGTTGCACTTTCCACATGTGAGGCTGAGTATATGGCATTAGCTGCAACTATACAGGAATGTTTATACTTGCAGCAATTGTTACAAAACATTGATGGTATAATATATGAGTCTATAGTCTATGAAGACAATCAGGGTGCTATAGCTTTAGCGAAAAATCCTGTGTATAGACA
>NW_015505293.1:1143463-1153083 GCF_001515645.1 Sinocyclocheilus grahami
TCATGCGCGTTCATATTCCCCGCTGCCGTAAAGTTAACAGTTTTATTAAAATGCTACGCATTTAGCCCTATGTGACGTCTGTTTTTATATTGTTTATCAACAGTGTACATTTTTATATTGTTTGGATTAACTAGCTGAGTAGACAGATATGAATGTTTATTCATAACCATACTGAAAATAAGTAAATATTGTTAGCTGATGTTAACTGTCTAGCTAACATGCTTGCTCTAAGTTGAGGTAATTTTTAGATATAAAGTCCAAATATTTTTATTCAACCACCTAGATAGATTACGTCTGGGGGGAAAGAAAGGATGTGATGTTCAGAACATGGTAACTACAGTAATTATCAAAGTGGGAAGTGATGCCCTCTGGGGGCATTTAGCCAGGGGTGTTTTTACACCACAGACAAGGTTTGAGAAGAAACAAATCATTATGAAAATATAATTATATATTCCTTAAAATGTTCTTCCTAACTTTCAGGCCTTATTCTCATGTCATGTATAACTGTGATGTTTTGCAAAACAAGCTTTAAAACACGTTTTTCTTACTAGTGAAAATCAGATGGTCAAATCTGTTTTCTCTCAGGTACATTGCATTACTTACACTTATTAATTATTCAAATTGTCTGTTGTACTGTTTATTGTAAAAGTTAACAAGCATGCCAATTGAACTTTGACTCTAAATCTATACATAACATTAGCATGTGTTTTACTAAATTAAATGATCTTCCCACTGTGCTCAATTGTTGTAGACCAATGCATGGCTGCTTTTATTTTTTATAGGATTAGAAGTCAACGAATATGTCGACATGTTGATTTTTTTTTTATTTTATGTTCTAAAGAATGAACTATAATATTTAGCTTCTTTTATAAATACATTGTTGTAACTGTTAAGCTGCTGAGTGATTTAAACTGTACTTTAACAGTAATTAATTTCAGTAGTCCGATTCTCTGAATGAACCAGCATTTTCCGAGTATTTGATGTCATGAGTGTATTGTGTGCATGTGTGTGTTACTGCATTGCATTACCATCCGTCTCTATTGATGAGATTACAAGCTTTATCTCAGGGTTCCTCAAATCTTACCCTGGAGGTCCAATGCGCTACAGAGTTTAGCTCCAACCCTGATCAAACTCAGCTACCTGTGATTTTCTAATGATCCTGAAGACATTGATTAGCATGCTCAGGTGTGTTTGATTAGGGTTAGAGCTAAACTCTGCAGGAAAGTGGATCTCGTGGGCCAGATTTGAGGATCCCTGCTTTATCTGGAAAGTGGCGGTTGTGTTTACAGGTGTCCCGAACCAATGCAAAAGCACTCAAGCCGTAATCTCCTGGAAGTCCATGTCACCTGCTATATCCTTCCCTTCTGAATGACCTCTCATATAGCAATGTCTTCACAGTTATATGTTCATAAATGTTTATTTATTATAGTGGAAAGGCAATAAACATGTATATTGAAATTAAGAACACAACAGAACGTAACTGAAAAATATTTAGAACATATTCTGAGGGAAATGTGTTTTAAAATAAATACAACTGTCAAACAGTTGGATGAAGGCCCTCACGCATCAATGGTCAGATCAAAATAAGTCTCAGTTTTTCCTCCTCTTCAGACGAGAGTCCATCAATCCCTGAAGGCTCTGCTGTTCCAGCTCTCTCACCCTCTGACGCAGAACCTCAATCTCTTTGTTTTTCTCC
The DNA here is from genome assembly GCF_001515645.1 of Sinocyclocheilus grahami. Classification (NCBI taxonomy): domain Eukaryota; kingdom Metazoa; phylum Chordata; class Actinopteri; order Cypriniformes; family Cyprinidae; genus Sinocyclocheilus; species Sinocyclocheilus grahami. The sequence continues at coordinate 1,145,160 of NW_015505293.1, forward strand.
TCCTGAATGAACTGGAGCTTCTGGAGACACAAACAGAATGATTCAATATAGAGAAAGAAATAAAGGTGTGATCAGAAACCTTGCTTTCCTCAATGCCATGAGGTGTTTTGATGAATGCTGCTGTATGACGCACTCTTTTAAAGATATTCTGTGGATGAGGAGCAGATGCTTGTGTCTGCGGCTGACTCTTTGTGGACATGCTCTGGGCCCTTGCAAGCTTAGCGCCAAACTGCAAAGGAAAAAGTAATTTTACAGCCGTAAAACTGTGCAAAACAAATATAAAATGAACAGTATTAAGAAAAATACTAAATGTTTTTACCTAACATTTAGTGTATTGAAAGTTATTACATTTCAATTTATTTACAAAACAACTAGGTTAAATTGAATTCTACCTCCATTTGAAGTTTAATGATTTGGCTTTGCATTTCTTTCTCCTTCTCTCTCATCTGCCTTCTCAACTCCTCCAAAGCGCATTCATTTCTCTCACGAGTCACTTTCAGTTCAGTATCTTTAGCATCCACTTTGAAAACAAAATGGAAATGTTTTCTTTTTAAATGTGTAATACTGCAAAATGTTTAACAGCATGAGGTGGCTGTCTCGTCTGTTTTATTCCTGTTGATAAGAGTGGTAAAAAAAAAAGTTCCCCTCACATTTCCTTTGTTTCTCTTTATCACAGTCTTCTAACTCCCTCTGGTGTTGATCTTGTAGAGCTTTCATCTCAGCTGCCATCCTCTGAAGCAGAGTATTGCTTTCCTAGAACCACACAGGGGCAGAATCGAGCACAGACACTCAAAACTCCCTACATTTTATGCTTATGCCATCAGTACTATATTTGAATACATTCCAATTCTACCTTTAATTGATCTTCGTTTTCTTTCTTCATCTGAAGAGCTGCATTTTTCAGCCTTTCATTTTCAACTAGATAGAGTTGTGATTATTTGTGAATATTTGTTTTTTGGATAGGGAATTAAATTATATGAAGTGAAGAGTTCGGGTTAATAATTGCTCTACCTCTGAGGTCGCACTGTTGATGTAAGGTTTGTTGTAGACCTTTGACAGTTTCCAAAAGCCCATCTCTCTCTGTGAAGAAAATAAAGCCATGTCGAAGAAACAGCATTATTATACTGTATACTGCAACAATCAACGAATAACTTCTCTTAACTTTCTCAGTACAAAATACTTTCAAGTATGGGAATAGAAATATAAAACCTAAACACAAAATTTGTAAAGCTTCAACATTTCTGCAATAACACCGCTAGATGGCAGCCGAGATTAGTCAGGCCCACTTCTGTGGTAAATGCCTTGTTTGTTTTACCTCATAATTGTCTTACCTTCAATTAACTGTTTCTCCTTGTTCTGTGCGATTTTTAGAAGTCTGCTAGTCTCGTCCAGCTGTATTTCAAGAGTATTATTTTCCCCTTTCATCTCCGTAATTTTCTTAATCATACAAAACAGTAATTTACCTCAGAATATTAGCGAACTCACGGAGCTTTTGTAAAAACACTACTACGTTCTTCACAGGGCTTATTTTAATATCTTAAATATACATTTAAAGACCTTACATGCTCCAGTTGGATGAAATCTTTGACGAGTTTACTCAAGTCGACGGCAGTGAGCTTTTTCATCTTGACCAGAGTCTAGTAACAAATGATAAATATCTGACGCTTCCTCGCTTTTAAGGTAAATATAGTAAATAATGTATGTAAACAATTTTTTCCACATATATTCACGGTACGCTTGTTTCCAAGATTAACAACTGGAAAGGAGCACGTGGGAAACCAGATAGTTGGAAAATCCTTTCAGTTCATTTCTTCGAAATATCAATCACGTGATCCCTGGAGGTATTATAACGGGAGTGGTAGGCAGTGTTGCCAAACCCCTCCCTCAGAAAATCTCTAGAACCACCCTCAAAAGTCTCAATTTTTCACAAAAAGTCGCCAAATATGAAAAACAGGTAAATTTGGTAAAGGTAAAAGAAAGTATATATATATGTATATATATACACTTTACAAATGATGACAGTATAAAAAAAATAACAAAAGATTAAGTATAACAAAAAATTCTGAAGTGAAATTAGGAAATGCTTGTGATCTGCAAGCACATCAAACATGATGGAAAGACACAAGACACATAATGCTGGGAATTTGTTTTATGTGTCACCAAAGTGCATCCATGTCCTGCTCAAATACAACAGGTAAGAGATACTATGATTCTCCAAAAACAAAAACTTTACTCATACAAACTTATTTCAGTCAACACACTCTATTACTACAAAGTAAGTGCAAAATTTAAAATTTAGAGATACCTCGTATGTACTGTACACATTATAGCTTAAAAACATTCATCTTGCACTGATAAACAATACTGAACCAAGGCTAAAACATAGCAATGAGTAGACAACCCTGCTGACAAAAAAAAAACTTGCTGTTCTTTTGGTTTTAGCTTTCTGGTTTTAGATGGTTTTACAACCTGGCATAGCCAGTGTTTAACAGGAATCCTGTCTGTCTAGAAAGTGGCCCAAAACCACTTAAAGACCAATGTGAGAGTCCAGTAAACCAGTTTAGGCTGGTTTAAGGTGTGTGTGTGTGTGTGTGTTTCTTTTGCAGCTAAGAAAGCTTGTTATGAAAACAAAATTAACCATATTTACAACATTGAGGCACAAAAGCCTGTCCAGTCTTTTATGGAAGAAAAAAAAGACACTGAGGAAAAAAGCCTGTAACAGTTCACATAAAACCCTTTGATTTAAATGTGCACTTTTTTTTTTAACACTGAAGTTGAAATATATTCTAAAGTAGGCACTTTACAGTTTACACAGACATGTAGTTGGTAGTTAGTGCACTGAAAACAATACAAACACACAAAATATGGAGCGGCAATAAAGCTGTTATATAACATTTGAGAGCATAAAATATCAGTTATCTTTTTATGACAGTAAACAGCCAGCTAATATACTTCTGCTCCATATCTGCTCAAACTAACCCCTGAAGCTGTTAACCCTCCAACTTAGGAGAATACAGAAAAGACTCCAGGCCTAATACAGCCATTTATTAGCTTGCTAATAGGTTTGTTTCATGACATCTATTCCACTGGAGAACGCTTGAGAACTGGCTTCGTTTCAAAATTCCCTTCTCATGGATCACACATCTTGTTTGATGTTGGCTAACCATGTCAGATATCTCACGAAGAGCAAGCGTACTCCACTTTTAGTTAAGGTGTAATGTTGTCGAGTAGGTCAGGAGTCAAGTACCCTTCAGGAGTGGGCAAAGTCTTCACTGCTGCCTTCTCTGGGGCGGTTGGTGTATTTGGTTTCAGGAGGAGACTGTTTTTCCAGTCCACGCCATCTACCATGGTGTACTCTGGACTGGTAGGCTTTGCAAGGATGAAAAATGCTGTGGACTGAGTGGACGTAACAGTCTCAGTGCTAAGTTTTTGAAGGTCTCTTAATGCACCGTGTTGTTCTTGACTCTGTAATTGGTCTGTCGGTGGGTTTGGTTTATTGTGGTGGGTGCTGACTGTGCTGGCAACAAACTCGGAGGTGTAGCCTCTTTCATCAGGGATCACCACCAACTGTTGGATTTCTTTCCCTTTATTGTGGTTTTTATCCGTCAGAGCCATCGTTTCTTTCTCTTCAGGAGAAAGTACAACTTCACCATGATGAGTGACGTCACTGACCTGTGAGTAAAGACTGTTTGACCAGTTAGTGTCTTGTGGAGAGAAGGCTGCCAGTTGCTGTGGCCCAGACTGTGCACGTAACAATGGGTGGAAACCATCGTGGTTGCTTGTTGAAGGATGATGTAGATCTGTTTGATCGTGATCAGACAGATCCGGATCACAGCAGCTAGCCCGACCCGAGTCATCATCCCTGAAACTACTGGACATTTGAGAAGAGTCAGAGATCGGAGAATCGGCAATAAGAAGCTCCTCCTGGCTCTCGTGCGGTTCGTCGATGTCCACCTCTATGAACTCTACCCATGGATCGTTGCTGTACAGTTCTGGCCGCAAGCCGGGGTGAGTGCCTAAGATTGACGTGAATTCAGTCAGCTGACCTTTCTGTAAAGAAACAACCCAAATATAAAAGCTTTAATTTGTAGAAAATACCCTCAAAGTTCTACAAAGAAGGATGTGAAGTCAAATACCTGTAAAAGTACAGGGTCAATTCCTTTGATTTTTGGTCCAGGGACTGGCGGCAGGAAAATCACCATTAACCTACAACAGGCCACAGTGAAGTTAAAGCTTTATTCTTAGTAACTATGTGATAAGTATATACAGGTGCATCTTTAAAAAAATATATATATATTTTTTGTAACTTATTTCAAAAAGTGAAACTTTCATATATTGTAGATTCATTACATGTAAAGTAAAACATTTCAAAAGTTTTTTTTGTTTTAATTTTGATGATTAGAGCTTACAGCTCATGAAAGTCAAAAAGTCAGTATCTCAAAATATTAGAATATATCCTAAGATCAATCAAAAAAAGGATTTGCAAAACAAAAAAGTTCTTTAAAGTATGTTCATTTATGCACTCAATACTTGGTCAGGGCTCCTTTAGCACAAATGACAGCATTAGTGAGGTGTGGCATGGAAGCGATCAGCCTGTGGCACTGCTGAGGCACTGTTGAGCCTTCAGCTCGTCTGTATTGATGGATCGACTGTTTCTCATCTTCCTTTTGAAAATTTCCCATAGATTCCATATCGGGTTCAGGTCAGGCATGTTGGCTGGCCAATCAAGCACAGTAATATCATGTCAGCAAACCACTTGGAGTCCTGCTGGAAAATGAAATCAGCATCTCAATAAAGCTTGTCAGCAGATGAAAGCATAAAGTGCTCCAAAATCTCCTGGTAGATGGCTGCATTGACTTTAGACTTGATAAAACACAATAGACCAACACCAGCAGACGTCACAGCACCCCAAATCATCGCTGACTTCGGAAACTTCACACTGGACTTCAAGCAGCTTGGATTCTGTGCCTCTCCCGTCTGCCTCCAGACTCCAGACCTTGATTTCCAAATGAAATGCAAAATTGACTTTTATCTGAAAAGAGGACTTTAGACCACTGAGCAACAGTCCAGTTCTTTTTCTCTTTAGCCCAGGTAAGATGCTTCTGATGTATTTTGTATATTGACGTAAGTGGCTTGGTAGCCCTTTTCCTGAAGATGTCTGAGCGTGGTGACTCTTGATGCACTGACTCCAGCTTCAGTCCACTCCTTGTGAAGCTCTCCCAAGTGTTTGAATCGGCTTTGCTTGACAGTATTCTCAAGCTTGCGGTCATCCCTGTTGCTTGGGCACCTTTTCCTACCCAATTTCTTCCTTCCAATCAACTTTGCATTTAATATGCTTTGATACAGCACTCTGTGAACAGCCACCTCTTTCAGTAATGACCTTCTGTGACTCACCCTCTTTGTGGAGGGTATCAGTGATCATCTTCTGGACCATTGCCAAGTTAGCAGTCTTCCCCATTATTGTGGTTTCAAAGAACAAGAGATACCCGGAATTTATACTGTAGGGATGGCCATTTAATGAAACTCAAATGTAAATATTCTAATATTTTGAGATACTTGTTTTTTGACTTTCATGAGCTGTAAGATCTAATCATCAAAATTAAAACAAAAAACTTTTGAAATGTTTTACTTTACATGTAATGAACCTAGAATATATGAAAGTTTCACTTTTTGAAATAAGTTACAAAAAAAATGAATTTCACAAGTTTCACTATGAATATCACTATATTCACATTTTTTGATATATATATATATTAGTGCTGTCAAACGATTAATCGCAATTAATCACATCCAAAATAAAAGTTAATAAAAAAGGTTTTTTTTTTTGTTTTTGTGTACATAATAAATGTGTGTGTACTGTGTATATTTATTATGTATATAGAAAGACACACATACAGCATATATTTTGAAAATATTTACATGTACCGTATTGTCCCGAATATAAGACAATGTTTTTTTCTTGGAAATACATCTGAAAAAACGCTGTCGTCGTATATTCAGGGTCTAGACTTTGACATGTCAATAATACACCCACAACAATAGGTGGCGCCAAATATGCATAAAACGAGTGTGCCATGAAATACGTAATGTAATGCGTGTTGTAAAGATCGCGAGTAAAAACAAAAGAAGCAGAAAACCTTACAGCTGCATGAGTCGTGACCATCACGTTAGCCTGATGGGACCAAACTCTCTTTGTGATTTTAAAACGTAAGACAGTACCCAGATTTGAAGACTACAGTAAGATTTAACTTCTACTGTTAATAAGATTTTGGTAGGCTACTATTAGATGGATAGCCTAAATGTCCTAATTCAGATGGGCTACCTGTTTTTTTTTTTATGGTATATCAAAAAGTGTATATTTTTTAAATGTGATTGTTGGTACATTTTACCAGTTTTTACCATAATTTCAAAACAAAAATTAAAATAAGACAAATATGCAATATGATAATAATTGAAGACAAAATGTGTTTTACTGAGAAAAAACTTGGCTTTTAAAAAGCCTTTTTCCAAAAAGGTACATCTGAAAAAAGGGGGGTCGTCTTATAATCAGGGTCGTCTTATATGCAAAAATGTCAACAATTCTGTGTTTTTCTGTCAATATGGGGTGCTGTGTGTACATTAATGAGGAAAAAAATTAACTTAAATGATTTTAGCAAATGGCTGCAATATAACAAAGAGTGAAAAATTTAAGGGGGTCTGAATACTTTCCGTACCCACTGTATATATATATACATACATATATGCTGCAATGAGGTACAACATTAAATGTACAGAGGGAAAGGACGGAGGGAACGTCTCAGGTTACTTATGTAACCATGGTTCCCTGAGTAGGGAACGAGACACTGCGTCCTCTAGGGGTTGCTATGGGGAACGCCTCGTCGTGACCCGTGTCTGAAGCATACATTGAAAAAACACCAACTCGTTGGCCGGCGACAGCCATGACGTCCCTACCGGTGCGACTATAGTATAAATAGGCGTCGGGAGCACAGATCCTTCACTTCTTCGTCTGAAGCTTGCGTCCGCAGCATGGCAAGAAACCTAGAGGACGCAGTGTCTCGTTCCCTAATCAGGGAACCATGGTTACATAAGTAACCTGAGACGTTCCCTTTCATGGGAACTTCGAATTGCGTCCTCTAGGGGTTGCTATGGGGAACGGTATACCCACGCCACCATGCTGAGGGGAGTGCATGCCAGAACCATGGCGAGTACTAAGTACCAACTCTACCATATTGTTATGGGAGTTGCTTCTGGGACGTTAGACGGCTGTCAGTGACGTTATTCCCTACGGCCAAAGGCCTAGGGAGCAACACACCTAGTTCTCAGTCGAGAAGGGGGCTCGACCTACAGCATGTTCCAATGCTGGAACGGCTAGCAGTAGTTTACCTTGGCTGAGGGAGCACAAACCCAGCTCTCAACGAGAGGGGGCTCGACCTGCAGCATGATTGTAAAATCAGAAGGGTAAGCATACTGCAAGCTAGCCAAACACTCAGTGCATCAGGGAGGCAGAGGAAGGGCCTAATTCACCTGATGATGCTGGTTCCAGGTGCTCTGGAGAAACAGAAAGCTCAAACTTCTCATGTGAGAGGAGAAATTCCGAATTCAGAGGAATAACGTTGCTCATTCCAGGTAACCCTTTGATAAAGGGGAGCACTGCTCAATACTACCACAAGGACAGCCCATGGAGCGAGGAATCCAACTCCTCAGAGAGGATTAAAGCTCGAAGGAAAACACCATACTCACAATAACCCTCAATGGTGAGGGGAGCGATGCTTCCAGAGTGTGTCGACAGAGACACACTAGTTGAGTGGAGCCCAAGGTACCGGGGTCTAACCAACTCAGAGAAAGGGAACGAGATCAAAAATGCGTAACCCTTACCATACAAGATTTTAGAAAAGTGGGCAAAGCATAACGTGCACACTTACCA